>NC_090646.1:496736470-497036470 GCF_040937935.1 Hyperolius riggenbachi | reverse complement strand
CCCAGTAGATGTAGCCAGGGGTATATATGCCCAGTAGATGTAGCCAGGGGTATATGTGCCCAGTAGATGTAGCCAGGGGTATATGTGCCCAGTAGATGTAGCCAGGGGTATATATGCCCAGTAGATGTAGCCAGGGGTATATATGCCCAGTAGATGTAGCCAGGGGTATATATGCCCAGTAGATGTAGCCAGGGGTATATGTGCCCAGTAGGTGTAGCCAGGGGGTATATATGCCCAGTATATGTAGCCAGGGGGTATATATGCCCAGTATATGTAGCCAGGGGGTATATATGCCCAGTAGATGTAGCCAGGGGGTATATATGCCCAGTAGATGTAGCCAGGGGTATATATGCCCAGTAGATGTAGCCAGGGGTATATATGCCCAGTAGATGTAGCCAGGGGTATATGTGCCCAGTAGATGTAGCCAGGGGTATATGTGCCCAGTAGATGTAGCCAGGGGTATATGTGCCCAGTAGATGTAGCCAGGGGTATATATGCCCAGTAGATGTAGCCAGGGGTATATGTGCCCAGTAGATGTAGCCAGGGGTATATGTGCCCAGTAGATGTAGCCAGGGGTATATATGCCCAGTAGATGTAGCCAGGGGTATATGTGCCCAGTAGATGTAGCCAGGGGTATATGTGCCCAGTAGATGTAGCCAGGGGTATATATGCCCAGTAGATGTAGCCAGGGGTATATATGCCCAGTAGATGTAGCCAGGGGTGTATATGCCCAGTAGATGTAGCCAGGGGGTATATATGCCCAGTAGATGTAGCCAGGGGTATATATGCCCAGTAGATGTAGCCAGGGGGTATATATGCCCAGTAGATGTAGCCAGGGGTATATGTGCCCAGTAGATGTAGCCAGGGGGTATATGTGCCCAGTAGATGTAGCCAGGGGGTATATATGCCCAGTAGATGTAGCCAGGGGTATATATGCCCAGTAGATGTAGCCAGGGGTATATATGCCCAGTAGATGTAGCCAGGGGTATATGTGCCCAGTAGATGTAGCCAGGGGTATATGTGCCCAGTAGATGTAGCCAGGGGTATATATGCCCAGTAGATGTAGCCAGGGGTATATGTGCCCAGTAGATGTAGCCAGGGGTATATGTGCCCAGTAGATGTAGCCAGGGGTATATGTGCCCAGTAGATGTAGCCAGGTGTATATATGCCCAGTAGATGTAGCCAGGGGGTATATATGCCCAGTAGATGTAGCCAGGGGGTATATATGCCCAGTAGATGTAGCCAGGGGGTATATATGCCCAGTAGATGTAGCCAGGTGTATATATGCCCAGTAGATGTAGCCAGGGGGTATATATGCCCAGTAGATGTAGCCAGGGGGTATATATGCCCAGTAGATGTAGCCAGGGGTATATATGCCCAGAGTAGGTAGCCAGGGGTATATGTGCCCAGTAGATGTAGCCAGGGGTATATATGCCCAGTAGATGTAGCCAGGGGTATATGTGCCCAGTAGATGTAGCCAGGGGTATATATGCCCAGTAGATGTAGCCAGGGGTATATATGCCCAGTAGATGTAGCCAGGGGGTATATATGCCCAGTAGATGTAGCCAGGGGGTATATATGCCCAGTAGATGTAGCCAGGGGTATATATGCCCAGTAGATGTAGCCAGGGGTATATATGCCCAGTAGATGTAGCCAGGGGTATATGTGCCCAGTAGATGTAGCCAGGGGTATATGTGCCCAGTAGATGTAGCCAGGGGTATATGTGCCCAGTAGATGTAGCCAGGGGTATATATGCCCAGTAGATGTAGCCAGGGGTATATATGCCCAGTAGATGTAGCCAGGGGTATATATGCCCAGTAGATGTAGCCAGGGGTATATGTGCCCAGTAGGTGTAGCCAGGGGGTATATATGCCCAGTATATGTAGCCAGGGGGTATATATGCCCAGTATATGTAGCCAGGGGGTATATATGCCCAGTAGATGTAGCCAGGGGGTATATATGCCCAGTAGATGTAGCCAGGGGTATATATGCCCAGTAGATGTAGCCAGGGGTATATATGCCCAGTAGATGTAGCCAGGGGTATATGTGCCCAGTAGATGTAGCCAGGGGTATATGTGCCCAGTAGATGTAGCCAGGGGTATATGTGCCCAGTAGATGTAGCCAGGGGTATATATGCCCAGTAGATGTAGCCAGGGGTATATGTGCCCAGTAGATGTAGCCAGGGGTATATGTGCCCAGTAGATGTAGCCAGGGGTATATATGCCCAGTAGATGTAGCCAGGGGTATATATGCCCAGTAGATGTAGCCAGGGGTATATATGCCCAGTAGATGTAGCCAGGGGGTATATATGCCCAGTAGATGTAGCCAGGGGTATATATGCCCAGTAGATGTAGCCAGGGGGTATATATGCCCAGTAGATGTAGCCAGGGGTATATGTGCCCAGTAGATGTAGCCAGGGGGTATATATGCCCAGTAGATGTAGCCAGGGGGTATATATGCCCAGTAGATGTAGCCAGGGGTATATATGCCCAGTAGATGTAGCCAGGGGTATATGTGCCCAGTAGATGTAGCCAGGGGTATATGTGCCCAGTAGATGTAGCCAGGGGTATATGTGCCCAGTAGATGTAGCCAGGGGTATATGTGCCCAGTAGATGTAGCCAGGGGTATATGTGCCCAGTAGATGTAGCCAGGGGTATATATGCCCAGTAGATGTAGCCAGGGGTATATGTGCCCAGTAGATGTAGCCAGGGGTATATGTGCCCAGTAGATGTAGCCAGGGGTATATATGCCCAGTAGATGTAGCCAGGTGTATATATGCCCAGTAGATGTAGCCAGGGGGTATATATGCCCAGTAGATGTAGCCAGGGGGTATATATGCCCAGTAGATGTAGCCAGGGGGTATATATGCCCAGTAGATGTAGCCAGGTGTATATATGCCCAGTAGATGTAGCCAGGGGGTATATATGCCCAGTAGATGTAGCCAGGGGTATATATGCCCAGAGTAGGTAGCCAGGTGTCCCCCTCCCTGCCTCCCCAGCAGGAGGGGAGCAGCGCAGAGAAGAGGGAGAGCTGCTCTCTCTCCCTCGCTGTCCCCTCCATTAATTTCCGGGTGCTGGCAGCGGCGGGCAGAACTTACCTCCGTCTCGTCGCAGCGCGGATGGATCTGCCGCTACTCTGGTCTAGTCCAGAGCAGCGGCTGCGGGATCCGAACTTCCGGCCGGCGCTGGAGCGAGACGGAGGTGAGTCCCGCCCGCTGCGCCAGCACCCGGACAATAACGGAGGGGACAGCTATGGAGGGAGGGAGAGCCCTAAGGTGAGAGAAGGGGGGGGAGATGGCCCCCTTCTCCACCGTCCGCATAGCTCTCCCTCTTCTCTTCTCTGCGCTGCTCCCCTCCGCAGAAAAAAAAAAAATCAGCTCAGCTGGGCGCCCTTAGGGACCCGGCGCCCGGGGGCACTTGACCTACCCCGACCCCCCCTAGCTCCGCGCCTGTTAAACCCCCTCCAAGCAGACGGATGAGCTGCACACTATTGCTAATGCTATCGTAGTACATAGCTCCCAACTGTCCCTCATTTGGAGGGACAGTCCCTCTTTTGAGGCTGAGTCCACCTTGTCCCTCTTTAAGGACTAATGTACAGATATATATTTTCTACAAAAAAAAAATGTGTTTAATTGATTAAACTTGATTCCCATCATGTAAATTTATATATTTCTTGTTTTCAAATGTTATGTTGAAGTAAAATGAACCAGGATAGAAAGGACCAGTGTGGTTTGAATTATAAAATAACATTTTCCTTATGTAATTTTTATGGTATGTGTGACTAGAGGTGTGGCAGGGGCATAGCTCAAGTGTAAACTCCAATAATTTGAGAAAGGCACTCCACTGGCTTCAAACTTCCGTTTGTTTATTGAGCAAAAGACACATACATGTTACGGGTCACCTGACCCTTCCTCAAGTGAGGGCCGCTTTCCATGCTCCCCCCTCAGAAGTAATTACGCAGCAGGAAGCTCTGTGCATAACTACTCACCTTCCTGCATTCCACTCGCCGCTGATCTCCTCTCGTCATAGACGCTGATACACACGCTGCTTCCTGTTTAGCCGGAAGCAGCGTGTGTATCAGAGTCTATGACGAGAGGAGACAAGCGGCGAGTGGAACGCAGGAAGGTGAGTAGTTGTGCACAGAGCTTCCTGCTGCGTAATTACTCTGCGTCTGAGGGGGGAGCACGGAGGGCGGCCCGGGGAGAGGGAGGGTTCCCCCCTCCATTATGGGGGGTGGACCTACCTAACCTATACTGAGGGAAGCTGCCTATCTAACCTATACGGGGGGCACCTACCTATCTAACCTATACGGGGGGGCACCTACCTATCTAACTTATACTGGGGGGCAGCTACCTAATCTAACCTATACTGGGGGGCACCTACCTAATCTAACCTATACTGGGGGGCACCTACCTAACTTATACTGGGGGGCGCCTACCTAATCTAACCTATACTGGGTGAAGCTGCCTATCTAACCTATACTGGGGGGCACCTACCTAATCTAACCTATACTGGGGGGCACCTACCTATCTAACCTATACTGTAGGACACCTACCTATCAAACCTATACTGTAGGACACCTACCTATCAAACCTATACTGGGGGCACTTACTTATCTAACCTGTATTGGGGGCACCTACCTACCTAGCTAGCCTATACAGGTGGCAACTATACTGGCTACCTATATTGCAGGCACCTACCTAACTATCCTATACTGGGGGAATCTACCTATCTAACCTATGCTGGGGGCAACTATTCTGGCTACCTATATTAGAGGCACCCATCTAGCTAACCTGTAGTGGGGCACCTACCTATCTAACTTATACCGGGGGCGCCTGCCTATCTAACCTATACTGGGGGCAACTATACTGGCTACCTATACTGGAGGTACCTACCTGGCTAACCTATACTGGGGGCAACTATACTGGCTCACCTATGCCTGGCTACCTATACTGGGGGCCTATAGTTAGGTATTTCGGTTGAAAAAAGACATACGTCCATCGAGTTCAACCAGTACAAAGTACAACTCCAGCCTGCTCCCTCACATATCCCTGTTGATCCAGGGGAAGGCGAAAAAACCCTTACAAGGCCGGGTCCAATTAGCCCCAAAAGGGAAAAATTCCTTCCCGACTCCAGATGGCAATCAGATAAAATCCCTGGATCAACATCATTAGGCATAACCTAGTAATTGTAGCCATGGATGTCTTTCAATGCAAGGAAAGCATCTAAGCCCCCTTTAAATGCAGGTATAGAGTTTGCCATAATGACTTCGTGTGGCAATGCATTCCACATCTTAATCACTCTTACTGTAAAGAACCCTTTCCTAAATAAATGGCTAAAACGTTTTTCCTCCATGCGCAGATCATGTCCTCTAGTCCTTTGAGAAGGCCTAGGGACAAAAAGCTCATCCGCCAAGCTATTATATTGCCCTCTGATGTATTTATACATGTTAATTAGATCTCCTCTAAGGCGTCTTTTCTCTAGACTAAATAAACCCAGTTTATCTAACCTTTCTTGGTAAGCGAGACCTTCCATCCCACGTATCAATTTTGTTGCTCGTCTCTGCACCTGCTCTAAAACTGCAATATCTTTTTTGTAATGTGGTGCCCAGAACTGAATTCCATATTCCAGATGTGGCCTTACTAGAGAGTTAAACAGGGACAATATTATGCTTGAATCTCGAGTTTTTATTTCCCTTTTAATGCATCCCAAAATTTTGTTAGCTTTAGCTGCAGCGGCTTGGCATTGAGTACGATTATTTAACTTGTTGTCGATGAGTACTCCTAAGTCCTTCTCCAAGTTTGATGTCCCCAACTGTATCCCATTTATTTTGTATGGTGCTAGACCATTGGTATGACCAAAATGCATGACTTTACATTTGTCAACATTGAATTTCATCTGCCATGTATGTGCCCATATATCCATCCTATCCAGATCCTGTTGCAATATGACACTATCTTCCTGAGAGTTGATGAGAGCTGGCTACCTATACTGGATTACCTATTCCTGGCTACCTATACTGGGGAGACCTATACTAAGTGCAACTAGACCTGGCTAACCAATACCTTGCTCGGGGGAAGGGGGGGGGAGAAATTTTTACACCCTTGCCCTGGGTGCATTTTAGCCTAGAAACTGCACTGGGCACGACTGTACTTATTCTAACACACTGAGAACACTTAATTAACCCTTAGCAGTATGCAGGGATCGGCTCCAGATCGGTCTATCTGTGCCCGATTCCAGCATACAGGTTGTAGATGCAAAATACTATACTACATAAGGTAACGGTTTTGGAGGAGCAAGTACGATTGTGTATGTTCAGAAACAGGTCATAACCGTAAAACGATTTTTAAACGTTTTAATAACAAAAATGCATTACACACATTTACATACACTAACATATACACACAAAGCTTTAAAATAAAAAAGGGAATAACTGTGAAGGTTTACTTAACTGAATGCAGTCCATGTGGGATAGAAACAAATAAAGTCTAGTTCAAATGCAGGCATTGATATCAAAAGTCCTTTTCTTGGAGCAAACATGGCGGCATACCTATGGGTTTAGCCCCACCCCCTGAACCCGATAGGACAGTCCACATGATAAAAGATTAACCCGCCCCGCCATTCTCTTTTCTTGTCCTCGATTGGACAAGCTCACGTTTGTTTTTTGTCGTTTTCCCCAGAGCTGCTCTTTTTCTTTAAAATTGCTTTTTGTTGGGCAGTGAGCTGTACTGTGCGGGTTCAGCCTCTCCCGCACAGTAGGTGGAGCATCGCGGCCTCTAAACGGGGCTAAGAAATGCGGGGAGGTGTTTATTCTTACCGGGAGCTTCCTCCTCTCCCTTGCTGATAGCCGCTGTGGAGCGCAGGGAAGCAGTGATGCTGCCGCATGACCTCTCCTGAGAGGTGGGACTCCGCTCTGATTGGCCGCCTGTTTTTCTTGGCCAGAAGTGGAAGGGGGAAGCGCGCCTTCTAACCCGGCATTTGCACAAGTGGAGGTGGTGGAGCGGCGTCTGTCCGGACACTGACGGCTCTCAGGGAATCCTTCTGGCGGTACTCTAGCGTGGATCCTGCGCATTCCTGTGGTCGCTTCGGGCGTCTCTTCTGAGGTCTGCACTGCTCGGCACAAGTGAGCTTCGGCTGAAGGTACTATCTTTTCCTTATTTTTTAATTTGTTAGCCTGCATTGGTGTTAGGCAGGTGGGTGCCATATTGTTAGTTATGTGTTGGCACACGAGTCTCTCTTCTCTGTTCCAGATATGGAGGGACGTGGCAATGCCGGTCCTAGAGCTACGCCCAGGTACTGGGCACTTTCAGTGCCTGCTTTATTCCCTTGCACTGGGTGAACCTTATTGTATGTTTTCACTGGGGTTTTTTAAAAGAGTGCAGATATCTCCCTTGTTCTTTTTGTAGCGGATGTTTTTGGTTAACACATATTCTGTTTTCACTTTGTGTCTTCACAGTCCGCAAAGGGATATACAGGGACCAAAGGTGTCTAAAGGACTCCAGTCCTTATCGGCAAACTATCGTTTGAGATCTTGGTCTAAGGAGGATTTCTATTATCCTCAGACTCCTCGAGGAAGGTCTCCTAGAAGACGGTCACATGAGAGATACTCTCCAGACAGATACTCTTCAGCTTCTGCTTCTTCAAGAGATTACTTCAGGTTGAGCCCTAGGAAGCATGCATCTAGAAGCAGACGCAGTCCTGGTAAATACAGGAGGAGAAAGACTCCCGAGAGACATTATGCAAGAGACTATGGTCCTTACAAGCGTTATGAGAGACTTTCCCCTAGTAGGCGTCATAGGTCATGGTCAGTTTCAACCTCGCCTAAGAGGGAAGAAAGACATGAGACAAAAAAAGACTGTGTTGTTCATGTGGGTAGCCAGCTTTGCCCGACAAGAGGGTTTGTGAGACGTGTTTCTCTGAGCTGTCTCTGAGCTGGGGAACGATAAGGAGGAGGATAATCGCCAAGTTTTGAGCTTTATCCAGCATGCGGTTCAGGAAACGTTCCAAAAAAATGTGAGCCTCCCAGACAGTTGTGGCTTCAACTTCTCAGCCCCTGTTGGAGGAGTCTTCTGCACAGGGTGCGGAAGCTCCACCAATAGGCTTTGATTTCGCCCTAGTGCCCTCCCTTTTGACTGCAATTAAAGCAGCTATAGAGTGGGAAGATGACAAGGAAGGCCAAGTTGAGCAGGACAAATATTATCCACATCTGGATAAACAACCAAATCCGTTTCCTTTAATGAAGGTGATTAAGGAAGTTATGTTAAGGGAATGGAAGAAGGTGGACCAGAAGTCCTCATTAGCCAATCGTTTTTCGAAGCTTTACCCACTAAGTGAGGAGGATACAAAGTTGCTAGATTCGGCACCAGTGATAGATGCCTCGATCATGAGGCTTGCGCAGCATGTAACTCTGCCGAAAGACAATGCGGTTTCCTTTAAGAATCCGTTGGATAGAAAGATTGATATCGACCTGAAAAGGCGTTTTTGGCAGCTGGGGCGGCTAGCAAGCCGGCTATAGCCCTCACATCCCTGGCCAAGGCGATTAAAGTATGGGTGAGCAACATAGAGACGGCAGTAAATTCCGACTTAAAGAAGCAGGAGATCATTAGGGCTCTGGATGAGCTGAAGTTGGCAGGAGATTACATAGGAGAGGCGGCCATAGACATGATTCGGTCATCCTCTAGGGCAATGTTATACACTGTTACAGCCAAGAGAGCCCTTTGGTTGAAGCCGTGGTCAGCCGATGCTTCCTCCCAGAATAATTGGTGTAAGATACCCTATGATGGGGTTCATCTCTTTGGAGCGGAAATGGACCAAGCAATATCCAAGGGGGTAAGTCAGGGCTGATTCCCCAAGACTGAAAGCCGCAGCAAACCCAGCAGCAGTATCCAAGAAGGTCGTTTTCAAACCGGTTTCAGCAAGCCAAGTCGTATATGCCTGAAAAGCCGTTTAACCGAAATTGGAGGGGCATGCAGTCTTCTTTCCTCAAGTCAAATAAGACAAAGGCAGCGTCTACCTCTCAGCAGGGACAGAAGTCTTTTTGAGGATACGCCCACCCAGTCATTCCCGGTCGGAGCCAGATTAAGATACTTTGGGAGAGACTGGGTGGAGGTCGTGAAGGTACTCTGGGTACTAAAAACAATAAGCAAGGGGCATTTTTGGAATTTCAGGAAAAGGCCACCCCGAGACAAGTTTGTGTCAACAAGAGTTCCGTCCCAAATTTCAAAGAGGCAGGCAATTATGGGCTTTGTGGTTTCTCTTCAGGAAAACAACCAGATTGTACCAGTTCCATCTCGACAACTCTTTTCAGGAATCTATTCACCGCTATTCGTGGTCCCAAAGTCTTCAGGAGGTTGGAGGCCGGTGCTGGATCTAAAGTATCTAAACCAGTTCATAAGAGTGCGACATTTCAAAATGGAGTCTCTTCAGACGATCGTAAAGCTGGTTCAAGTAGGAGATTGGATGGGCACAATCGATTTGCAGGATGCTTATCTGCATATCCCTATAGTGAAGCAGCTCCAAAAGTATCTCAGGTTCGCAGTGGAAGGTCAGCATTTCCAGTTCCAGTGTCTTCCATTTGGCATGTCAACATCCCCAAGGACCTTTTAGAATGTATTGCTACCGGTGATTGCAGAGTTGAGATTGAGAGGAATGCGAGCGTACCATTATCTCGACGCTATTATTCTGTTACATCAAGATTGCGAGACCCTGTTGCAACATCAAGGGGTGGTACTAGCTCTTCTTCAATCATTAGGTTGGATTATACATTTTCGCAAGAGCCAATTGAGCCCTGCCCAGGACCTGGTTTTTCTGGGGGCAAGATTTATGATGGTGGAAAACAGAATTTGTTTACCAGAGCAGAAGATCCAGTCCTTGATGGGGAGGGTCAGATGGGCCTTAGACTCAAGTTTTCTAACAGCATTGGATTGCCTAAGTCTTCTGGGGTCCTTATCCGCATCCATCCCGATGGTGAGGTGGGCTCACTGGAACCTCAGAGGTCTGCAAGCTTTCTTCCTTTGGAGATGGTACAGATAGAGTCTGTCGCAGAAACTATCCTTACCGGACGAAGTGAAGCAATCCCTAACTTGGTGGATCAAGCCAGTAAATCTGAGGAACTGCCAGCAAATACTGCCGGATGCACCAGTGGTGATAACCACGGATGCCAGTCAGGAAGGTTGGGGAGCCCATTGCGAGGGGGCCTGGATACAGAATAGGTGGCGTGTTTCTCAGACAGATGTGCCTTCAAATCTGCTGGAACTGAGGGCGGCATTCCTAGCCCTGAAATCCTTTGCTCAGAGGATACGAGGTCAAGCAGTGTTGTTGAGAATAGACAACATGACCGCAGTATCGTACATAAACAGGCAAGGAGGTACAAGGAGTCAGAGGCTTCTTCAAGAATCCGGTCACATTACGAGTTGGGCTCAAGGAAATTTGAAGAGTCTGTCAGCTCTCTACATCTCGGGGCCGCAAAACCAACTGGCGGATCACCTGAGCAGGACCTTTTACAGCCCACACGAGTGGACTCTGAATGCTTCAGTCTTCAGGAAGATCATCAACAGATGGGGAAAGCCACAATGGGATCTGTTCGCCTTGGCAGAGAATGCAAAACTTCCGAAGTTTTTCAGTCGGACCTATCACCCGCAATCTTCGGGAGTGGATTGGCTGTCCCAGAATTAGGAATTCAGTCTCGGGTATGCGTTCCCACCGTTACCCTTGATACCGAGACTTCTGCAAAAGTTGTCAAAACAATCAGTCACGATCATAGCTATCCTTCCCTTTTGGCCAAGGAGGCCATGGTTCGCACTGGCCATGAGTCTCAGTATGGAACAGCCATTCAAGCTGCCGTTGATCCCGGATCTGATAGCGCAAGGGAATCTCTTGTGCCCCAATCTCCAAAAATTATGTTTAGCGGTGTGGATATTGAAAGGCAAAAGCTCATAGATGTGGGTTGTTCAGACGAAGCTATTTCCACTTTGCTGAAGTCCAGAAAGCCAACAACCAACACCACTTATAGAATATGGGAGAAGTTCATTACCTTTTCAAGGGCAAAAGGAATCGATCCGTTGGCTCCACAGATCTACAATGTATTAGATTTCCTGCAGACTGGTGTAGAGAAGAACTTGAGCCTTTCGGCTATAAAGGTGCAAGTGTCGGCCTTGCCAGCGCTGACGCAAGATGGGCTCAACACCCATTGGTGATTCAATTTATTCAGGCGGTTATGAAAATTCGTCCACCAAGGAGTCCGTTCTTTCCTCAGTGGGACTTGATCTTGGTTCTAGATGCTTTGGCTTCGCCTCCCTTTCATCCGGTGGAGTCGGCAACTGTTCAGCAGATTACTCTGTAAACTTCCTAACCACCATATCTTCAGCCAAGAGAGTGTCTGATATTCAAGCCTTGGGATGTTCGGATCATTTGTTGCAATGTTTCCCAGACAGGGTAGTAGTTAGGCCGGTACTGCAATATGTTCCAAAGGTCTGTTCAGCATTCCATATTAATCAAGAGTTGACATTTCCGACCTTTGCCCTGTCAGATGATCTACATCCTTTAGATGTGGGAAGTGCCGGCTGCTTACCTGGTAGCAGTGTTCCGGCAAGTCCTCCAGGACGGCCCTCCTGAGATTGTGTTAGTCTCCCCTCTCAAATTGGAAACACCTTTAAAGAAATTAAACAATTAGCTCAGTATAAAGCCCACCCCCACACAATCTCCCTCAGTTTATTAAAAGAGAAGACTGTACAGTTTATAACCCCTTTATATATATTCCATCAATAGGGCCGGGAACTAGGCGGCCGTCCTGGAGGACTTGCCGGAACACTGCTACCAGGTAAGCAGCCGGCACTTCCTCCCTGCGTCCTCCAGGACGGCCCTCCTGAGATTCAGCGAGAAAAATTTACCTTAGGGTGGGATGACTGCCTGCAGAACCTTATGCCCAAAAGCCTGGTCCTGGCTGGAGAGGAGTTCCACTCTATAATGTTTTATGAACATTGAGTGTCTGGACCAGGTTGGCGCCGTACAAATCTGTTCCAGTGAGGCTCCTGATCTTTCCGCCCAGGAAGTAGAGAGCGACCTCGTTGAGTGTGCAGTGACCTGAGCTGGCAACTCTATCTGGGCTTCCCTATAAGCTAGATTAATTACTTCCTTAATCCACCTAGAAATAGTGGATTTTGTCACTTGAACTCCCCTATTGGAACCACCAAAGGCTACTAGCAGACTGCTAGACTTCCTCCAGTCCCTGGTTCTATCTAAATAAATTAATACTGCTCGTCTCACATCTAGTGTATTCAATTTCCTTTCCTTCTCATTCTGTGGGTTGGAAACGAACGAGGGCAGGATGATCTCTTGGGACCTATGAAAGGAAGGGGAAACCTTGGGTAGATAGGAAGGGTCTAATCTAAAAACAATCCTATCTGCGTGGATGACCATAAATGGGTCCTTAATTGACAAAGCCTGTATGTCACTCACTCTACAGGCTGACGTTATGGCAATAAGGAACGCTACCTTGAGTGTAAGGAACTTTATTGCCACTGAATCTAATGGTTCGAATTTCCCTGTGGTTAGAAAATCTAAAACCAAAGATAAGTCCCATGGAGGAACCAACTTCTGCCAGACCGGCTAAGAGCGTTCCACTGACCTTAAGAAATTTCTTATATGGGTATCTGTTGATAAAGGTCTACCTAGAAATACAGAAAGTGCCGACACCTGAGCTCTTAAAGTACTTGCTGTTAGTCCCAGGTGAACTCCTTGCTGCAAAAATTCCAGTATGGAGCAAATATTATCTGACCGGGAAGCATCCTTTTGCTTCCAGGATGAGAAAGTATACCATACCTTGTTATACTTCCTTTTAGTGCTAGGTTTTCTACAGGCTAATAACGTCTTAACCACTGGATCAGAAAACCCTTTACCCTTTAACATCTGCTCCTCAGGATCCATGCAGTTAGTCTCAGGAATTGAGGATTCGGATGGTACTGCCCACTCTGTATCAAGAGATCCGGCCTGACTTGTAGGTGCCAGGGTCCCCTGACTGCTAGGTATTGAATCAGCGGGAACCATGCCCGCTTCGGCCACCAAGGTGCAATGAATATCACATGAGCCCTCTCCGATTGGATCTTTTTTAGAACCCTCAGAATTAACTTGAACGGGGGGAACGCATAAAGCAAGCCCTCCGGCCAAGGTATTGACAGCGCCTCTAGGCGATTCATTGAACAAGAAGGATCCAGGGTACAGAAATCGTCCACCTTTGCGTTTTCTGGTGTGGCGAACAGATCCAGAGTGGGAACCCCCCAATTGGATGCTATTTCCTGGAAAACTTCCGGATTGAGTTCCCATTCTGATTCCTGACCCCAATTCCGACTTAGTGCGTCTGCACGTTTGTTGCAGATCCCCTGAATGTGGATCGCTGAAATGGATTCCAGATTCAGCTCTGACCATGCTAAAATTTGAGATGTTAGCTCTTGGAGTTCCCGCACCCTGGTTCCTCCCTGTTTTCTGACATAGCACACAGACACAAAATTGTCCGAAAGCACCAGAACCTCTGAGTTGGCAATGACTGGATGTAATGCCTGCAGTGCTAGAAAGATTGCACTGAGTTCCCTGAAGTTTGACGACTTCTGAGACATCTCCAGATTCCATCTGTCTTGGACCTGATGTCCCAGACAATGAGCCCCCCAACCCCATGCACTGGCGTCCGTGTAAAGCTTTAGGGGTAACTCCTGGGCCCACTTGCGACCCAAACTGAGATTGGACGGAAGCATCCACCAATCCAGACTCCCTGATATCTGGACCGGTAGATCTACTCGTGTGTCCAAAGAGTGATGACTCCTGTTCCAAAGAGACAGGAACCATGCCTGAAGTTCTCGCGAATGAGCCTGAGCCCATTCTACCGCTGGGAAGGCTGACGACATCAGCCCCAGAAGCGATACTATCTTCCGTAGCGGAATCTGTGAACTGATCCTGACTGAACTGACTTCCGAAATTATCCTTTCTACTTTCACGTCTGGTAAGAAGACATGCCTCACCGGAGCCCCAGGAATACCAGACTTTGTGCTGGGTTCAACTGTGATTTTTCCTTGCTCACAATCCAACCCAGTCTGGATAGTACCTGGAGAGAAAAATTGAGCCGCTCACGTAAAATCTCCAGCGTCTCTCCTACAAACAGAAAATCGTCCAAGTAAGGGAGAACTCTTACATTGTGGAGATGAAGGAAAGACATAACCTCTGCAATTACTTTTGTGAAAATCCGCGGGGCCGACAAAATCCCAAACGGAAGGGCTCGATATTGAAAATGGCATACTGAGTCCCCCGACCGAATCGCAAATCTCAGAAACTGCTGAAAGATCGGATGGATGGGAACATGGAGGTAAGCATCCTCCAAGTCGACCGTCGCTAAAAAACTGCCCGGAAGAAGCAAGTTCCGGACCGAGGCTATGCTTTCCATTCTGAACTTCTTCTCCACAATGTAAGGGTTCAATGGCTTCAGATTCAAAATCATACAAAACTTTCCTGATTGTTTCTGAATCAGGAAAACCTTGGAGTAGAATCCCCTGTTCCGTTCCAGAACTGGAACCGGACAGATTACCTTCTTTTGAAGGAGAGAAGAGACCGAATCCATCAGTGCTCTTGCTCTGATTGGCTCCCTGGGTAAGGTTGTTATTACAAACTGGGAGGGGGGCACGGATAAGAATTCTATCCTGTAACCGTATTGTATTAGATTCAAAATAAAAGGGTTTTGCGTGATCTCCTTCCAAAACTGAAGAAAAAAAAGTAGTCTCCCCCCTACTGGTATCAACGAGTCATTTTGTGGGCTTAGTTGTGGTGGTAGGTTGGGGCCTATTGAAGAGAAACGGCCGTCCTCTTCCTGCATTATAAGTCCATCTTTTATTTTGTCCTTGTTTTCTGCGGTCCTGACTCGGTCTAAAGAAGGGCTTCTTACTCTGAAAGGGCTGTTTTGCTTTCTTACGTTTATCTGGAAATTTCTTAGCCTTATTTGAAGATCTTTCCAAAACTGTTTCAAGGTCCCTACCAAACAGTAGGTTCCCCTGAAACTCCATGCCACAGAGCTTTTGTTTTGATGTCACATCCCCTTCCCATGTATTCAACCAAACTGCCCTGCGGGCTGAATTTATCAACGCCGCAGTTTTAGCTGCTGCTCTTAAAGATTCTGTAGCAGCATCAGCCAAAAAGGCAACCGATTTTAGAATCACCGGTAGGTTCTGTAAATTTTTAATATGTGCTGTGCCTGATTCTAAATGAGTCTGTAGACCTCTGACCAATTTATCCAAATTGCGAGCAATGCACATAGACGATATCGCCGGTTTAAAAGAGAACGATGTTGAGTCCCAAGCCCGCTTCAATAGAACGTCTACTTTTTTATCCATGGGATCCTTTAGTGCTCCCATGTCTTCAAAGGATAGGTCAGTATCCTTGGAATACTGGGAGAGGGGTGCGTCTAGCCTCGGGCATTTGAATAAAGCTTCCTGTTCATCTAAATCAAAAGGGAACCTTCGTTTAAATGATCTAGGAATAAAGAGCTTAGTCTCTGGATCCTTCCATTGAGCAGTTATAATACTTTTAATGGCTCTATGCACCGGAAATACTCTGGGCCCCTGATCCTCTAAACCCCTATAAATCTCGTCCTGAGGGGTAGTAGTAGATTTGGGCACCTTAATCTGTTCTGAGTCATAGACTGCTTTAAGAAGCTCTGAGGTGTCTTCGGCACTAAATAAATACCTAGGCACTTTACCCGCAGATTGAGGTACTGATGAATCTGAGTAGACCTCCCCGTCCTCTGATTCATCTGATATTTCCTCCAAGGATAAAGGATCCTCATCCGCACCCACATGGGAGGGACCGTGCAACGGTAAAGGAGGGTCCCTTAATGCACTTGGAGGTACCGACCCCCCTGACGTGCCAGTCTGGGGTACCTGAGCCTGAGTTGTAATTACCTGCTGTATTACAGGAGAAGCGGTTAATTGGGCCTGTGGTTCTAGCTGAACTACCGGGGCAGATTGAACCGGACAACTAGGAAAGGCTGACCTAAGTGCCGTAAGTGTAGTAGCCAATTCCTGCTTCATGAATCTCATCAGATCCAATAAAGCCACTGTGGTACTCTCAGGATTAGCTGGGGAAGAGGTTGATCTGCTAGACCTACTAGCCTTATCACAATCCCCACATACAGTCTTACTAGACCCCTCAGGTAGCCTGACACCACACTTAGCACACTTTTTTGATTTTGAGGTGCTCTTAGCTGATTTCTGCAAAGATAAACAAGATACAGGCCCAATAGTGTATTACTATATATGTATATATAAAGACTTGCTTAATACAATATAGCAATAATGCCTCTTACCGCTGGTTGAGATCCCGGCTGCTCAGGGTTACCAGCTGGAGGCGGCTCCTGTATCTCTGAGGCGGGCTCCATAGACTGCTGCATAGCCCCCTAGATACTCCGGAGTTAGTGCAAGGCGTGCTGCAAGTGCGTCCAAACAAACCGCACTGCCTCCTTCCGGGATGGCTCTTATCCCCGCCTGCACGCGCTGTACCGTACGCGTGACGTTGACGCATGCAAATTCTGCCAATGCGTCACATGATACGCGTCGCGTCCAATGACGCGTACAATACGTCACATCCGGCGCCACCCGGAAATGTCAGTAGCGTCTATCGGTACAGCCGCCAGAGCCAGAAAAGTGGTGTACCAAGCAGGGTCTCTCCCAACCTCCTCCGATCCACAAGGAGTCCAGGTACCTCTGTCCATACCTCCATGTGCAGGTTGCACCACCATGCTGACCTAAATCGCCTCCCATTACAAACCAAACCAGTACTAACAAACACATGTAGGTGCCAACAGGCTCCCCTACAGCAGTACAATCCAGGTGCTTCCATGAAGAGTCTGGGAAACAAACTAAAAACTGAGGGAGATTGTGTGGGGGTGGGCTTTATACTGAGCTAATTGTTTAATTTCTTTAAAGGTGTTTCCAATTTGAGAGGGGAGACTAATGCTGGGAATACACGGTTCGTTTTTGCCTTCGTTTAAACCTTCGATTCGTTCGGTAAACGAATCGAGTGTTGAAAACGTATGTGAAAATAGTCATAATCTCATTATAGTTTCGATTAATAGACCCCAAAAACGAACGACTAGTGATCGAACATGTTTGATATTATCTCTCTTTATCCATCTAATCGAGCCATTGGTAGGCTTGATGGCTGTTCAGATCGATTATACATTCGTTTTTGCTAGTCCGTCCCTGTAAAAAGGGATTTTCGTTTCGTTTCTTTGCAGCCTTCGATCATTGGAAAAACGAAACCATCAGAATCGGAAAAAAAAACTAAACCGTGGGTGGTGATATTAACCGTATGACTGATTATTTCGGGATCGAAAAGGACAAAAGGCACAATCGAAACGAAGGTTTAAACGAAGGCAAAAACGAACCGTGTATTCCCAGCATTACACAATCTCAGGAGGGCCGTCCTGGAGGACGCAGGGAGGAAGATGCTTGAAAGCATATTTGAAAGCCACGACCGAATTTAGGGCTTCAGAAAATTTGTTTGTCAACTTTCAGGGATACAGGAAGGGACAGGCAGTCTCTGCTCGAACCATCGCAGCATGGTTGGTGAAAGTCATTTAGCAGTGCTACCGGTTGAGAGGTTTGGAAGTCCCTACAGGGGTACATGCTTATACAACCAGAGGAATGGCGTCCTCTTGGGCGTCCTTTGCCAAAGTGTCTGTAGAAACCATATGCAAAGCGGCTGGTTGGTTTTCTGTTAATACGTTTATGTCTCATTATCGTGTAAATCCTGCCTGTCTTACCTCTTTGGATTTTGTAAAATCTGTTATTTCTGCAGCTAAGAAATAAATTGACTTGTTTGTTTGACACTATTTCCCTCCCTCGTGGTGATTTGTTATATCCCATAGGTATGCCGCCATGTTTGGTCCAGGAAAGTGGAAAATTGTGTACTTACCTTCGGTAATTTTCCTTTCCTGGAACAAACGATGGCGGCATACGATTCCCTCCCTCCTTGTCCATTCGAGGACTTACTTTTAACGAGAATGGCGAGGCGGGTGCAGGTTAATCTTTTATCATGTGGACTGTGCTATCGGGTTCAGGGGCGGGGCTAAACCCATAGGTATGCCGCCATCGTTTGTTCCAGAAAAGGAAAATTACCGAAGGTAAGTACACAATTTTCCGCTATATGGCATGCGCTTGGTCCTCCTAGGAATGCATGCCTGTAGAAAGTTCATTGTCGGTGGGATTTTGGAAGACAAAGATGGTGGCTGAGGGTCCAGATTTTTATAAAATCTGACTTTGTGGGTTGTCCATTAGTAAAAGATGGGTGTTTCTACCCCCTGCAGAGCAAAATAGGCAGAGTTTTGTAGAAGCAGTAGCACAGATTGACACAATTTACCAATAACCTGCACCATTTCTGTTTGGATTGGCGTATAGCCGTAAGGTAACGTGTGCTCAGCGAACGCTGAATAACTGTTTCCATAGCCACTAGACTGCTATATGTTATCCGAGTTATTATTCAAATTTTTAGAAACCGGAAAATATAATTGTCTTCTGTCTGTGATAACCCCATCTCGATTAATAAATGGGATTTTGGCGTTGTTCTTTTAGTTAGTTTTATTTTTTTTTAACTACAGTTGGGAACAAACTCTGGTTACTAATGTTATCCTATGTGAATGTTCACACTGGGAGTGATGCGATTTTGTAAAAATCCCCCATAACATTGCATTAGCAAGAGCTTCTAAAATTTCTAGCGCTTAAAAAGCTTATAGTGTGAATCAGCCCTTAAGGCTAGTTCGCACTTAGAGCACCGCTTGCCCGCAATTGAGTTTGGTTTCACAATCGCAATTGTGTGCAAAAGCTCACGATTCAGCACAATTTGCACTTGTGATTCCCGTTCAATAGAGTGAAAATCAAAGCACAATTGCCCCCGAAACGCTGCAGGCAGCACATTTGAGATTGATCAAAATCGCAATTATTGCAATGTGAATGTATCCATAGGGATACATTAGTAGCAGCGCTTTACTCATCACCGGGATCGGCAAAGCGCTGAAAAAAATCGCCAAGTGTGAACCAGCCCACAGTAATTTTCCTAGTTTCAGCATCAGAAACACTTATATGTAAGCACACCATGGGTTAATGGTGCTTAGCCTAAGCCAGGTATGGGCAAACTCAGCCCTCCAGCTGTTACGGAACTACAAGTCCCACAAGGCATTTGCCTTTATGAGTCATGACTGGCTGTCAGACTCCTGCAATGCATTGTGGGACTTGTGGTTCCTTAACAGCTGGAGGGCCAAGTTTGACTAAGCTATGTAGTTATGTTCTGCCAGAGCATTCTGGGAGATCCAGCATTAGTTTCACTGGCTTCAGATTGCAAAACATTCCGTAGAGCTGCACCTGACAGGACTAAAGGTGTTGCCATCTGTGATAAATATAAATCTGTGTGAGGAAAGATTTTACAATGAGCAAACACTGACTAACTAGTTGGAGGAACTGTAGTAAAAAGTAACAATTTTTTTTTTTTTACAATCATTTGTAAATTATTTAATGTTCGAGTGTAGAAACTATGTCCAAGATTTACACACGCAGCCCTTGTAAAACAAATGATTGGTGCTATTGCAACAACCAATTAAACAAGAACAGTAGCGGGAAGAAAAAAAAAAAAAAAAAAGTTAAAATGCACAATAATTTGTTTTCCTCTCAGTAAAGTTCAACCCTCTAGTCTATTAACTCATTGTATATCTTTACCTATTTATACACCCTTTATTGAGAACCTGAAATGATCGGATGCAAGCTCTAGGATGCAGGGCCGGCCTTTGACCTGAGCGACCGGTGCGATCGCTCAGGGCGCCGGCTTCCAGGGGGCGCTCCTGTCCCCTGGCCGAATGTTTTATTAAAGATTGCTCCCGCTCCGCCCCCTGGTGCCGCTGCTGGGGGTGATGGGGGCTGCTGGGGGTGAAGGGGACAAACATGTCCGTGCGCCGTGATGGGAGGGGGGAGCCGCAGCGCGGGGAGGGCAGCCCGACCTCTCCCTCCCTTCCTCTCCCAGGGCTGCCCTCCGTGCTCCCCCCTCAGACTGCAGCAGAGATAACTCACCTCCCTCGTTCCGATCGCCGGCGCCTCTCACTTGCAGTTGCCGCTGGTCTACTCTCTTCTACATAGTTACTGATGCACACTAAACTTCCTGCTTAACAGGAGGGAGAGGTCGGGCTGCCCTCCCCGCGCTGCGGCTCCCCCCTCCACCTACCTACCTTATACTGGGGGCAGCTACCTATCTAACCTATACTGGGGGGCAGCTACCTATCTAACCTATACTGGGGGGGCAGCTACCTATCTAACCTATACTGGAGGTCGGCTACCTATCTAACATATCCTGGGGGGCACCTACCTAATCTAACCTATCCTGGGGGGCACCTACCTAATCTAACCTATACTGGGGGGCAGCTACCTAATCTAACCTATACTGGGGGGAAGCTACCTATCTCACCTATCCTGGGGGATACCTACCTAATCTAACCTATCCTGGGGGGCAGCTACCTATCTAACCTATACTGGGGGCGGCTACCTATCTAGCCAATACTGGGGATACCTACCTATACTGGGAGGCACCTACCTATCTAACCTATACTGGGGGCAGCTACCTATCTAACCTATACTGGGGGCAGCTACCTATCTAACCTATACTGGGGGGAGCTACCTATCTAACCTATACTGGGGGGCACCTACCTATCTAACCTATACTGGGGGCACCTACCTATCTAACCTATACTGGGGGCACCTACCTATCTAACCTATACTGGGGGGCAGCTACCTATCTAACCTATACTGGGGGGCAGCTACCTATCTAACCTATACTGGGGGGCAGCTACCTATCTAACCTATACTGGGGGCAGCTACTTAACTAATCTATACTGGGAGCATCTACCTATCTAACCTATATTGCAGGTACCTACCTATCTAACCTGTACTGGGGGCACCTACCTTTCTACCTACGCACTACTAAGCCCCCCCCCCCATTAGTGTATGTGTGTGGTGCGCTCACACGTGAAGAGGATGAATGGGGGGGGGGGGGCGCCAAAGTTTGGTTACGCTCAGGGCGCTGTGAAACCTAAGGCCGGCCCTGCTAGGATGACAAGTCAGGGTCCTACTATGCAGATGCATTTCTCTGCCGTTGCCTGGAGATGCATCTGTACAGCACCGGGGCACCTTTGTAATCGCATCCTATCACTACAGACATGCAGGTGAAAAGTGGGAAAATACACACACACACACACACACACACACATTCTCCTTATGAACAGACCTATAAAATTAAATATTTAAAAGTTATTTCTGTATTAATTGGCCAAAATTGTCAGGAAGGAGATAACAGGACACAAACTGAAAAGCTTCCTCAAGTCCCCTTGCTCACTGGCCCCGATTCGGTGCTGTCCTTCCACTGTCCCCCTCCATAAGCCAGGCCGGGAGCGTTCTGCACAGCGGCAATTTTTGCTACCTGCGCAAGCACAGAACTCTCCCGTCCACAGAAGCATTCTGCACTGTCCACGGTGGGGTTTAGTAGGACTGTATTTGCATATGGCCAGTATGGATTCACTCAAATGCGGAGGGAGTGTAGCCACAAGAGCATATTTGACAAGACCTTGAATATAGAGCCAGCGCAAGGCCCATGGGCTTGAGAAGGATGGGGAAAGCCAATGGACTGTCCCCTTCTACTACTGAGGGGAGTATCTTCTGTAATTTGATTCTTTTGCACGTTAAGGAGACTCTGTAACAAAAAAAAAAAAAAGTTCCCCTGGGGAGTACTCACCTCAGGAGGGGGAAGCCTCAGGATCCCAATGAGGCTTCCCCCACTCCTGTAGCTGCAGTCAATCCAGCACTGGCTCCCCCGAAGAGTCACAAAATCCTCCCTCGACAAGCGCTGATTTACTTACCACTCCTGGCTCCAACGGAGGCGCTGTTGCGGCTTTCCGCACGGAGATAGGCGAAAATAGCCGATCTCCGTCAGGTCCACTCTACTGCGCAGGAGACTTCCACCTGTGCAGTAGAGCAGACCCAACGGAAAGCGGCTATTTTTGCCTATCTCCGTGCGGAGAGCCGATCCTGCGCTGGAGCCAGGGAGGTAAATATTTACATCACCGCCGTTCCAGAAGGCTTTTTGCCGCCACCGTGGAGGACAGGGAAGCCTCAATAGGATCCGGAGACTTCCCCCACCCGAGGTGGGTACCGTACCCCCCCGGGGATGTTTTCTTCGTTACAGGTTTTCTTTAAGTGCAATACACTGTTGTAGTAGTATTCTCTGGAGCTCTTTAGATAATTTGCAAAGCAATTAAAATGTCAGTTTCAAGTGAACCTGAACCAAATAAAATATTTAAAACAAACATGATGTACCTGCAAATGAATACTTACCTCACAGTTTGTTCCTCTCAGAAGCTCACCATATTCCATTTCTGACAAGATTGTGAGAACGGAAATATTTCATTTGCTGTCAACTTTACGTCAGCAAGAGAGTTATAACTGAAAGGACAACTGATTAACAAAGTAATGTCCATGTTTCCCTATAGCTCAAGTGGTAGATATTACAGTTTAACAGTGTGCTGACAAGGCAGTGGTTAGCGATTGCGATTTTAGATGTGAACAAAGCCTGATGCCAGCGATTTTTGATTTTTTTTGTGCGTTTTTCTCCTCCCAGCACATTCGATTTTGTATACAGCGCTTTTCAAAGCGCTTTTGCAGAGTGATTTGTTTTTTACCTTCCTGATGCAAGTCAGGAAGTGAACTGGAAATAAATTGTAATTATTCAAAGCACAAACACAATCGCCATACAAAGCGATTGTGAGCATTTTGTGCTATTCCTATACCATCCATTGTAGCAAAATCACCCTAAAAATGGCACAGGCAGCGCTTTGCTAAACAGATTGGAAATGAACCGCTCAGGTGTGAACTCTCATAGAGAATCATTGCACAAGCACTTTCAGGGCTATTTTGCAATTCGCCAGCGCAAAAAAAAAAAACCTAGGTGTGAACAAGCCCTTATGGAGTAATGGACATTTTTAAAATAGAGGACTGAGAATTCCACCGATCAGTGGACAAGACACAGGAAAGGAGAAAGACTGATGAGTAGACTACATGGGAGAATCTTTTGGGGCACGCAGGCCGCAAACTGAATTCCTTAAAGCTCTTTATTGACTTGAGAAAGCAGGCATAGACCAGTTGACTGTAGATTTGTGTGCAGGATAAAGCCATAAAATAGCTCACCCTAAAAAAGTGCTGGCATGGTGAAAATACTATTCCCTCTCCAGGTCACAGTGGGGAAAAAATGTAATTCAGCTTCCAGCTATTGCCAGTGACTGAATTAGTGTTTTTATATATTAATGTGCTCAGTCTT
The DNA here is from genome assembly GCF_040937935.1 of Hyperolius riggenbachi. Lineage (NCBI taxonomy): Eukaryota > Metazoa > Chordata > Amphibia > Anura > Hyperoliidae > Hyperolius > Hyperolius riggenbachi. Next base: position 497,013,092 of record NC_090646.1, on the reverse strand, counting down.
GACGGCACCCAAATTACTCACTGTGCGCAGATGTAGCCGTAATTCCTATGGCCACATCCAAATCTCCAGTGCGGTTTCTACAGCACTCCACTCCCTCCCCCCCCTTATAGTAGTTAGATAAGTCTCCAGTATAGATAGTTAGGTATAAGTGATAAATTGAGTGATGTGTAAGTGCATGTATTTGTTTTACCTTGTGTGCATCCTCCAGTTTCTCTTATGTTTTGTATACAGATGCGACCAGTTGGCATACATGTATTTAAAGGAACTGCATCTTCACCCTTCCCATCCAGCCTTATAAAAGCCATGAACAAGTATTCTTTACACAAGCAACAGCTTTTAGCTTCCTACAGTACAAACTAGTACATTTGTACAGGTTGTGTGCTCCATTTCTGTGTCTTTACACTGCAGATGAAAGTAAACAGCCTTGCTCAGAGGAGCACACCAGTACAGTGGCCACATTCAGGTTTGCATCGGATGCTTTAAAGAAAACCTGTACTGAAAATAAAAGTCAAAATAAGCATACACAAGTCATACTTACCTTCCATGCAGTCTACTCCTCAGTGTCTTTCTCCTGTCCAGCGTCCTATTTGTTCACTATGGTCAAGGGAATTTTCCGTCCTCCATTTTGAAAATAGCCATTACCCATAACCAGCGTCGTACTGACCCAGCGAAGTGCCGATGTTTTGGTCGGTGGGCCCCGCCTCCACATCTCCAGTGGGCCCCAGGGCCAGTGGCGTAGGGATAACTATGGGGCCCATAGACGGGGCGCGTTTTCTGGCTACATGTGTTTTAATATCTTCTTTAATGCAGCCCTGGCTGGGCCATTTCAATAAGTAAAATCACCCCCCAGAAGATTGTTGCAGAGACGCTGCGCAGGCAGGCTAAGGGACTATTTTAACCTTCCGCCTCCCTGCGCTCTCTGTCTCCAGCCGGCAATTAGTTTATAGTTCCGGCTGAACAGAGAAAACACAGCAAGTGGGCGTGGCTCCACCCCTCCGCTCTACAGCAGACAGAGATGGGAATACAGCCAGAGACGAGAGTCACTCTGGTTACTGGAAGAGGCCCTGCCCCCCACGTGCACAGCAGTGAGGAGAAAGCTGCAACAGCGCGGCTAATTTGAATCAGCCAGCACAGACATGTCTTTGGTCCAGCTGATCTGCCTCCTCCACGGAATGCCATTGCCAGCAGGTATTCTTTTATCTCACCCTCTGGCTACCTCCTGCCTGTCAGTGCTGTAGACACTGCCCTCCCCCCCTCCCTTCCGTGTACACACTCTCCTGTCCCAGCACTGAGCTGAGCCTGAAATAGCTGTCAGCTCTTCTCTCTGTTGTAGTTTACACAACTCCCTATCTCCACTCTTTCCTGTCTGGAGAATTCTCACACTATTCATCCCTCGTTTTGTATTTTCTTTTAGTTTACAACAATGTATTGTTTGCACTTTCAGGTTATGCAGTTTATTGTATTCCTGGTGTATGAATTTAGCATTTGCACTTTTTATTTATGATTATTTTGTGCAGTTATTGTCACTGAATTGCAGTAAGTCCTATCCATTTAATACATCTATTTGTGTGGATTACCTACCTGCATTGCATTTATTTTTCTCTCCTCTGCTAATGATCATTAGCGATACAATTCTCCAAACGATCACCTAATCTCAATATCTTTTGGAGATGATCGTTCGGTCCCACTAGCGGAATGAAAGCTTCTATGCAATTTGATCAGATTAATGGAATAGATTCATTTTCTGGATCAATATCATTGGTCTGATCAAATTGGTTAGCATCATTACTTCTGTTAGTGATCTTGAATGATTGTTTCCGATCGATATTACGATCGAATCAGATGGTCGATCATCTGGAGAATTGTATCGTTAATGGCCACCTTGACACTAACCTTTACTCTGCCTAATACTAACATACTAACCTCTTTTGCCTATGTACATAAGACGTTTCAAAGTGTAAGCTCACTTATTAGATCACCCACCCTGCCTTACTTAGGCTTGTGTGAGCCCACCCTCCAGGTAATTGATATTAGCCCACCCACCTGGTAATTGATATTAGCCCACCCACCTGGTAATTGATATTAGCCCACCCACCTGGTAATTGATATTAGCCCACCCACCTGGTAATTGATATTAGCCCACCCACCTGGTAATTGATATTAGCCCACCCACCCTCCAGGTAATTGATATTAGCCCACCCTCCAGGTAATTGATATTAGCCCACCCTCCAGGTAATTGATATTAGCCCACCCACCTGGTAATTGATATTAGCCCTCCCACACCTGGTAATTGATATTAGCCCACCCTCCAGGTAATTGATATTAGCCCACCCACACCTGGTAATTGATATTAGCCCACCCTCCAGGTAATTGATATTAGCCCACCCACCTGGTAATTGATATTAGCCCACCCTCCAGGTGATTGATATTAGCCCACCCACCTAGTAATTGATATTAGCCCACCCACCTGGTAATGGATATTAGGCCACCCACCCTCCAGGTAATTGATATTAGGCCACCCACCAGGTAATTGATTTTAGATTGACTGAGGCCTCCTTTCCACGAACTGTTGAGCTGTGTGCTCAGCAAGCAGTTACCAGGCAGAAGTAAGCAGTTATCATGCAGCAACAAGCAGTTACCAGGCAGCAGTAAGCAGTTGAGAGAGTTTGAGAGGCATTTCACTGCCTATCAGCAGTCCGTGGAAAGGAGGCCTTAGATTCTTAGATTTATTGACTTAGATTAATTGACATAGTCGTGTCACTGACTGTCCTCAGAGGAGCTCACAATCTAATCCATGTCATATGTATGGCAACTGGGACATTATATTAAAGGGGGACTCTATGCAAAGTTTTACTGGGTAGCAGTGTTTCTTCATTACAATGCTGCTAAGTTCATGTACATTTGGCCCTGTCCATGATGCATCATGACCACGCCCACCTTCCGATGCATGGTCATGTTCCTTTTTTCACCGCAGTAATGGGATGTGTGGGCCCCAGGTTGAAATTTCTCTGGTGGGCCCCCAGGGTCCCAGTCCGACCCTGCCCATAACAGCTTTCTGGTCAGCACACAGTTAAACTAACATCACCCACTTGAGCCATAGGGAAACATGGATATTGCCTGGTACATCAGTTTTCCTCTCAGCTATAACTGACAGCAACTGATATATTTCAGATCTGACAAAATAATGTCAGATCTGGATGGGATTATTGTCAGAAGAAAATGGTGAGCTTCTGAGAGGAACCGATGGCAAGGTAACTATGTAATGTTCATTTGAAGTTGCCTCATGTGTTTGTTTTAAATATTTTTACTCAGTACAGGTTCTCTTTAAGCTAGATTTACACTGCGAGCCCTGCATAGTGCACGTTTTATAATATGTTAACTGCACAGGAGACTGGACAGACAATTCATAGCCTGCATGCAGTGAGTTAGAACATCTGTTACAATGCAGGGATGTAAACAGCCACATAGAATTTTGGCATGCAGTTATTCTGACATGCAGTATGAAAGGGCCCTTAAAGAGAACCTTAAAAAAAAAAATCTCCTCTCCTGCATCCTGTTTCTTCACTGTGATCAATGGATTTCTTCATCCTCAATTTTAAAAATGGCCATTACCCCCTAATGCTGGGCATACACAGACAGGATGGAGGTTTATCAATCGAGACTAATGGCTCGATTGATAAGAGCCAACCTGTCTGATACCCCACCGGATCGATAGTGCGCTCGATATCGGCGGGGAGAACAATGGGCAGAAACGGGCAGCTAATTAGCCACTCCCACAGGTACGAGCGGCAATCGATCTGCGTGCACGAGTGGGGATACACTGGCATCAAGCCGCTGGCTCAATCCGGCGCATAAAACGTGCCATGTATACCCGGCATAACAGCTTCCTGGTCAGCACACTGTTGAGCTATAAGGAAACAGGCATTACCTTGCACATTCAGTTGTAACTGACAGCTGCTGATCTATTAGAATAATCTCATCTCAATTAAAGGAGCCTTTTCTAAGCCACTTGCAGTGCTATGAGGGATTTTTTTTTTATATATAAAATCATGTTGCTTAAAGAGAATCTGTATTGTTAAAATTGCTCAAAAGTAAACATACCAGTGCGTTAGGAAACATCTATTACCTAATGTCACAATTTCGCCGCTCCTCGCCGCATTAAAAGTGGTTAAAACCAGTTTTAAAAAAGTTTGTTTGTAAACAAACAAAATGGCCACCAAAACAGGAAGTAGGTTGATGTACAGTATGTCCACACATAGAAAATACATCCAGACATAAGCAGGCTGTATACAGCATTCCTTTTGAATCTCAAGAGATCATTTGTGTGTTTCTTTCCCCCATGCACTGAAGTTTCAGGCTGCTCTTTCCTTCCTGCAAACAGCTTTGCCCTGGTTTGTAATTCCTCAGTATGTGAAAGCCCAGCCAGCTCAGAGGACGATTTATCCAGCTGATTAGAGCAGCTTCTCTCTTATCTAAATAACACACAGGCAGTGTGCATAGAGAGGCCAGAAAGGGTGAGTTCATAGCAGAACCACAACACTGAAGAACTTGGCAGCCTTCCAGACACAGGCCGACAAGTCTGACAGGGGAAAGATACATTGATTTATTACAGAGACTGTCATAGGGCTCTATTCATAAAACCTTACCGCAAGTTTTCCGCTCAAAACAGCGGATTTTCCTGTCCATTTAGCAAAGTGGGCATTCATAAAAGCTGTTCCTGCATGAAAATCTACAATCCCCCGCAGAGCAAGAAATTTCCGCCTTCTCCAGTGTTTTTCTAGATTTATCTAGAAAAAAGTACCAAAATGGCCATTCATGAAGTTTAGAGGAAGCGGTATGTGGACGGGAAATACCGCTTCCTCTGATTTTGCGGATTACATACAAGTGAATGGGACAGACCTCCCAGAGAGAGCAGTGCACGGAGGGACTCTGCCGGCTGAAGTGTTTCCACATGCCTTCCGACAGCTTACTGCCAGCTTTCAGCGGGAGATCTCCACACTTGCATCGCAGCTGGCAAGATTTTTATGAATTACCACCCAGAAGTCTAAAATACCGCTGCGGTATTTTCCCTCCAGGAGTTTTCGCCACAACTTTTTTATGAATAGAGCCCATAGTAGAAAGTGCTGCAGTTAGCCAGAACACATTAGAATAGCTTTTGGAACATGTAGGATGATAAAAAACAGGATGCAATTTTTGTTACGGAGTCTCTTTAAGTAGGATCACATCCCCACCTTACCAAGAGTTATCAAATCACAAGAAATTTTAGTAACATACTGCTAGTGGATTTCAGGCCTTTAGACACATGAAGATGGTCACTTTCAAGATGTGAAGAGTCACAAATCTAAACATGACCACCTACAAAAAGGTCCAATTGAGGAGCTGCAATACAGGACCTGGAAAAGACAAACATTGTATGGCTCTCACAGAATTACATTTTAACCACTTCACCGCTGAGGGGTTTTACCCCCTGACCACCAGAGCAATTTTCACCTTTCAGCGCTCCTTCCATTCATTCATCTATAACTTTATTATTACTTATCCCAATGAAATGAACTATATCTTGTTTTTTTTTTGCCACCAATTAGGCTTTTAGGTGGGACATTATGCCAAGAATTATTTTATTCTAAGGGCTGGAACCCACAGGAGCGCTTTTGGCAGCATTTTGGCAGCACTGCGATACGCTAGCAGTTTGCCAAAACGCTGGGCTAATGTTAATGGATGGGGCAACTTCCACAGGAGCGTTTGCGTTTCTCAGAAACGCAAACGCAGGACGTGCAGCATTTTGGGAGCGTTAGCGCTTCAATGTAAAGTATTGAACCGCTAGCGGAAACGCTCAGCAAAACCTAAACGGAGCGGTTTTGCTAGCGTTTTTGCGGTTCAGCACACTGTAACAAAATGAAAAATAATTCACAGGACCAATCAGGATAAAACGCAAAACGCTAGGCACCCGCTGGGGAAAAAAAATACAATGTTGCAAAACACAACCCAAAACGCGCATGAATCCGCTCAGACAAAACGCTAGCGGTTGCGTTTTGCATTTGCGGTTTTCAGTGGGTTCCAGGCCTAAATGTGTTTTCATGGGGAAATAGGAAAAAATGTGGGAAAAATTTTTTTTTCAGTTTTCGGCCATTATAGTTTTTAAATAAAGCATGCTACTGTAGTTAAAACCCATGAAATGTATTAACCCATTTGTCCCGGTTATAAAACCATTTAAATTATGTCCCTATCACAATGTTTGGCGACAATATTTTATTTGGAAATAAAGGTGCATTTTTTTCAGTTTTGCATCCATCCCTAATTACAAGCCCGCTGTTTATAAAGTAACAGTGTTATACCCTCTTGACATAAATATTTAAAAAGTTCAGTCCCTACGGTAACTGTTTTTTTATTGTATTTTTTTTTTTTTTAATTATAAAAAAAAAAATTGGGGAGTGTGGGAGGTAATGAGTTAATTTATTGTGTAAATGTAATGTTTGTATATGTAAAATGCTTTTAGGGTGTAGTTTACTATTTGGCCACAAGATGGCCACAGAGTGTTTGTTTACATGCGACCTGTAAGCGTCCGGAAGGACGCTTACAGGAAGCAGTAGGAGGCTGGGAGACGCACAATGATCTCGCTGTTTCTGAAAGAAGCAGCAGATCATTGCGGGGGCTAGATCAACGAACGGGAATGGATTTTCCCGTTCATTGATCTCCGGGCGAGCGGGCGGCGGCGTGCACGAGCGGCGGATGCGCGCGCACGAGCGACGGGAACGCGGACAGCAGAAGGTACGGATTTCTCCGTCCCTGGTTTTTTTAGGAGGGGAAAAAAGGGGCGGAGAAATTCGTACCGCTGGGGGTAAAGTGGTTAAAATGCAGCATTTGTGGCTCTCAGCCAAAAAAGGTTCCCAACCCCTGTGCTAGATGAAACTTGGCTGAGGCAGCAAACAGCTGCCTCAGCCAAGAATCCAGATTTTGTACAGCAGCACCTCCCCCCGGTCAGCAATCCACTTGACAGCGGGGATAACCATACACCATAGACCAGGCATGGTTAAACTCTTCCCTCCAGCTGTTATGGAACTACAAGTCCCACAAGGCATTTGCCTTTATGACTCATGACTGTCAGACTCCTGCAATGCATTGTGGGACTTGTAGTTCCGTACAACTGGAGGGCCAAGTTTGCCCATGCCTGGTCCAAATGGTTGGAAGTTTCAACTTTAAAGCCCCTTTTCCATGAGCAGTTGATAGTCATTGAAAAGCCTCAAACTCACAACTGCTTGCTGAGCACACAGTTTTAAATGCCTGTGAAAGTGAGCCCTAATTGCCTAAGCAATTCGGTAGATGAGCTCATCTAGAAATGGAGGGTTGTTATGGATTGCACATACAGCAATATTCAGAAAGGGCACATCTTTTTTTTCCATCTTGCAGTTTCTCTTTGGTTGTATGTGTGTGCGATTGGTAAAGAACTGTATTGCTTCTACTGTGAGGCCCAGTGCACACCAAAACCGCTAGAGGTTTTTGGAGCATATTCTAGGCATGTTTAGAGAAGGTTTCTAAACATGCCTAGCATTTTTTTTGGGAGAGTTTGTGTAACAAATTACAAATATGGTTACAGTAAAAGCTGTTACTGAACAGCTTCTGACCTAGCGGTTTGAGCTTTCCTATGCTTTACATTGAGGCAGAAACGCTTCTGCAAACCGCAAAAGTGCCTCAGGTTTGCTAAAAACCTCAAACCGCTGGCATACAGATCCCATTGAAATACATTAGCCAAGCGTTTTCACAGGCGGAAGCGGTTTGGAAACCACTACAAAACCGCTCAGTGTGCACCAGGCCTGACTCACTGACTGCCACAGGACATACACTACCCCAAAACCATGCCTCAGTCGGAATCAATGAGATTCTAATAATTCCAAGTTGATGCAGTATTATGCAGATTCATGCAGCTTGAAAATGGGCCAAACCAGGTAGAGTTTGGTCTATTTTCAAGCTGCATAAATTTGCATAGTAGTGCAACAACGCACCATGATCTGTATCTCATTGATCCTAGTCTTCAGTGGTAAAGACTATGGTTTATGAAAATCTACATGATATTGTAGTAAACTTCATTTTCCTGAATATTTGATACTTTTAATCAAATGGTTTTACCTCCAGTCATTTGATGTGTCCAATAGTCAGAATAGTAAACTGCATTTATTTAAAATATTTAACCAACTAAGAAAAATTGTGAGGTCTGTATTATACAACACTTTAGTGGATGAACAATAGAAGCGTGCTAAAAGTGAGTCATTTTAAACATTTAGGATTTCATATAAGACCGTAGGGCCCAATACCATATGGCAAGGCAGTGTTCATAGGTATGGCATTTGGTGAGAGCCTTCACTGGCATTCTGAAAGATTCCCTTTACACAAGTGCATTAACAATATTTTTACCCACATATTTTTAAAAAAGTTCAGTTTGTTGTTGCAAGTTCATCAGGAGAGGGGTTCAAGTCCTTAAGCTGCAGTTAACTGCTAAGTGTTTTGGCCGGCATATAGCCAGCATCACCAAGCATCCTCAGAGACACGTTACCATTGGGGCGAATTTGAAGCTCAGTGATGCTTCCATGGTGGAGATCCATGCGGAGCCAAGCCTCTGGCGGCAGCTGCAGAGACCTGGAAAAGCAAGGCAAGTTTTACACTGTATATCAAGGCCTGAATGTCAGACTGGACAGTTGTCATTTTGAACATTTTATGGAAATCTTTAATATACAGGATATTAACTTTTCATATGGTGGGCAGAAATTAGTGTATGTGGTGAATAAGGTACATGTAAAGGAGGGGAGGGGCAGAGATTACCTGCATACAAGGTAGCGGATAACATTGTCATGGCAGACTATGATCTCATAGCTGTCTTCTTTTTGTTCAGGATCAGCACGGTGGATGAAGTTTCTGAATGCAGCTTCTATACGGGGTCCAGCTTCAAAGTACTAGAGGAATTTCCAGAAGTTAGGTTTAGTATATTAACAGATTGTATATTTAAAGCATGCCCATTGCACCACACTATGCAGGCTCAATCTTGTGCATCATTGCAAGTGTTTACAGTATTGTTAAAGGTAACCTCCAGACTAAAAAATCTACTCAGCAGCACTGAAAAGGTTTGGCGTTTAACAGCATCAGAACTTAAGTTTTACTCATGCCTCATTTTTAGCTGCACAGAAAAAAAAAAAAAAAAAAAAAAAAAAAAAAACTGAAACTGCCCAGGATTTTTCCCCTGATACTGTGCATAGCATAATGGGATTTCCGATGTTCTCCTTCTGCTGTTTTGGCGCAAAATTGGTTTTAAATTTTTAATTTGAGATTTTATTTGAAGCCTAGCGCACAGCTGGGAGGGGTGATCAGGACACAGAGTTGGAACTGTGTCTCATGCTCCCTGTCACCTCCTTTCAACCAAAGAGATGGCTGCCCCCATGAAATCAAATTTGCCTGTTAAAATAGGTAATCTCTTACCCACCTTTAATTAAGTAATGCAACTTAATGACAGTATGTTTAGGCTGAAGTTTTCCTTTAAGCCTGTTGCAATGCAGCCATGCCCACAGGTGTGTTGAAAGTGCATCTGCCAACATGTCATGTTCTTGCACAATACCATGCATAGTTGTATAGTATAAATGCTTGTGTAGGGTCTGCAATATGTACCCCCCCCCTTTTTTTAACAGGCATATCGCAGATGTTAACAGCCCTATCAACAATTTATATGGGGGGGGGGGGGCATTCTCTTTAGCCACGATCAATACATAAATCTAGTTGCACTTACGAACAAGTCTGGTATCCATCTAGATTCAGGTGGGTCAGGACAGATGGGATAACCTTCTTGTAGCAAGTCAGAGCCAGTCCGCTGCACTCCTGGGGAGAAGGGGGGGGGGGGGGGGGGGGGGGGAAAAAAAAAAAAAAAAAAAAAAAAAAGGAGGATTTCCTCATTAAGCTACTCTACAATCAAAGATCTAACACTGGTACTGTGGCGAGTGGACACTACATACAAATTTTCAAAGATAATTTAAAGCCGTGGTATGCACAGAGGCATGTTCATACTGGATCCACATACCTCTGCATTAGCACACCCCAGCCACCAAGCTACCCCCAGGTGTCACTAAGGAAAAGGTGCATTACTGAATGTGTACAAACTACAAAATGAAACTCCTATGGCTAAATCAAATTCAGGAAGGAAGAGGCAGGCATGCTGTGATGTTCCCTCCTAAGCAGGGACGGATCTAGGGGGGGGGGGGGGCGCAAGCAGGTATCTTGCCCCAGGCGCAGTTTGTGAATTCTTAAAAGGCGGCAAAATGGCAGTTTAGGCGCCAAAACCTGACCTTGCCCCAGGCGCAACTAGGTCTTGATCCGTCCCTGCTCCTGAGAGTGAATGGGGCAGGAAGAGACAACAGGAGGGATCACAGCAATCCTGCCTCTTCCTGTCTCAAAGTTTTAATTTAACCAAAAGTGTGCCTGTTACAAATGAAATGCTGTACACTTTAATATGCCATCATTACCATCCAAATGTCTGCCAATGATTTCTGAGGTTTCTTTGGCCCTCGTCAACGTAGAGTAGATTATATGGTCATATTTGTATCCTAAAGCAGCTAGACGTTGACCAGTCAAGCTAGCTTGTTCACGACCTACAACATACAAGATGGCAAAAATTAGTATAGAGTTCTGTTAAAAAAAAAAAAAAAAAAAGTCAACTGCTCTGAGCACGTAAACGGTTATTGCCCATGTCCCACTGGCTTCTTTGGCATCTTGGCAAAGGATGCTCTCGGGCCCTGTCTTTTAATAGGATATTTTTTCTTCCCTTCCCAGCTGGCTCCCTGGTGCCATGCTATTCAGGGAGCCCAACAGAAGTATTTGAGCTTTCAACAAAAACACAAGATTTTCAAATCACAAGCACTTAGTGCTGCTAGTGTGTCAAGCAAAGTTCACACTATGCATCTTGTGCAAGTTCACATTAATGGTCATAATGCAACACCACTTTTTATAGTAAAAAAAAAAAAAAAAAAAAAAAATATGCAGTGTACGGCACTCATTTAACACAATCCCATCACAGTTTCTACACTGCATTTCTGGATAATGTGGTCATACAACACAAGGATGTAAACATGCTCTTATAGTGCATAGCCTATTCACATGCAGTAACATGCATATTGTGAGCACAACACCAGAAACATGCGTTTTGGGCTGCTCGTGCAGTTAACTAGGTTTGTAATTCCCCCCCCCAAAAAAAAAAAAAATAATTAAGCTTTATCCACACTATCAGTTTTCTGCTGTTTTTATCTCAGCAGCCTTTGATACAATGGACCATGAAATCTTGTTCAGATTGCAGAAGGAATACAGTGCATCAGTGGCTCAGATCTTTGACTGACAGAGCAGTATCCCTAGAACCAGTCATGTCCTGCACCTCTAAGGAAAAAACAAAAAAAACAAAACAAAAAAAAAAAACCTATGCTCTGTTGTGCAGCCCTGCAGCTTGGCCTTAAAGCTGCAGTGGCCATTTTATTAAAAAAGTGTGCCTGGTCTGTGCAATAGCAGCATAGGGGGCGATATTGTGGCTGGGAAAGCGAATAATCACTCACGTTCCCATGCCTGTCTGGTCCTGACGGCGAAACCGGAAGTGGTCGCCGGCGGGGACGGGAGCTTCGCAGAGATGGCGAGGGCACCGATCGGCTGCAGGGGGCTGAGGGGAGCCCCAGGTGAGTAAACCTGTTTTTTTTTTTTTTAGCAGACTTAAGGTTCACTTTAAAGAATTCTTCCTCTGTACCACAACCAACCCAACCACTTGTCTGAGCTATGCTTATGCGCTTTGAATCCTACAGTTTACTCCAAGTGTGAACTACTCCATTGAGCCCAATATTGGTTGTCAGTTTTCCTGTGCAGAAAAAACTGACTAGTGTAGACATGCCCTTATAGTTTTTAGCAGTTTTGTCCTTTCTAGCAGTATAGAGATGTGGAGTGCATTTAGAAGAAAAGTTCTGAGAGTGGCCCATATGCTATTCATTTTCTTCTCTTATGTAATATTTTCAAATTTGTGAATAAAATGGCTTTTTAAATAGCAAAAGCAAGACGATACTTAAACATGTCAAGCATTTTGCAATTGAAAAATTACTATCAAAACCATTTTAACTAGACGATGAAAAATTCTCCTAACAAAAAAAAAAAAATTGCATATGGGTCGTGTGTAACATTTTGCAGTAGAAAAGGTTTCACTTCAGGAGTTGAACTAGACCTACCAAGCTCAGTCAGGACTTTCTCCGAGTCAGTTTCTGCATTTACTTGGTACTGTCCATGCCGAACCAGGAAGATATGACGTTTGGCTTTAGTCTTGTACTTCTTTAGTTGACCTTTCAAACTGTCTTCTGTACTGTTCTTTATGTCACTGAGGTTAATCAGAGATATTGGTTCACGGCTGCAGAGACATAAGAGATGAGATTTTACTCTGAAGGATCCTTCCATCCAATATTTCAGCTTACGTATCGTGAAATAGAAGCCACCTTTACCTTACATCCTTCATACCCCTCAGGGATTGCAGTTGGAAAAGACCCATTATGAGAAACATGCATGTACAGCTCCAAGCATACACATAACTAGACTGTCCCTTTCCTCTGCCTGAAAGTGTTAGGCCTTGTTCACATCTAAAATCGAAATTGCTGACACCAGCGGTTTCATTTTTCTTTTTAGCACCTCCCAACACTTTTGCAGAGTGATTGTTTTTTCACTTCCTGGCGTCAGAAAGTGAACTCTTTCACCTGGAAAAATTTTAGTATGTATTTATCCATGAAAGTGTGAGAGGGGGGGGGGGGGGGGGGGGGGGAGGGAAGCTATACAAAGTCCTAGGTGTGAACAAGCCCTTAGTCTGGCATGCAAGTGACAGCTTTTCTCCAAATAGGACCTAGTTGGATTATAGTGCAATCTTTATACAAATTTAGAGAAGCACTTGTTTATACTATAATTTATACTAGGATATGGCTTCCAAGTCTGTCTTGCAACCCTATAGTAAACAACTTCTATTCAGCACCCAATACTGCCTAGCACCCACTGCAAATAAACACCCAATACAAACTGGACTTTGTACCCACTGCAGCTTGACATACTGTACTTTGTCACCTCAGCACCCACTGCAAGTTAGCACAAACTGGATCTTTGCATCTTACCACCCATTGTATATGGGCATCCACTGCACCTTGGCACTTCCTGCAATTTTGCACCTGCTATGGCTTAGCAACTAGTCCATGTTGGCAACCACTTTGCCTAAAAGGAGCTTGTTTACTGATCAAGAGGGACAGAGGTCTCAGCAATGATAGGCGAGTCCGTGCCTGCATCAGGCTCCACTGTGCAATATATTATAGTGGGCACCTATCACTGCTGATTTGAGGGTAACAGCCAAAAGACTTGGGAGACCCAAAATCTGCCTGATACTGAAAAAAAATAGAAAGGGGGGCCAAGACTGCCTAATACTGCTTTCTGGAGAGGGGGCATTACATACTCGATTTGCACGATTAGGGCCCTTTCCATATTTGAGCACCACCCCCTTGATTATCTTCATGGCAGCATGGTGGCATAGTGGTTAGAGCTCTCACTTTGAAGCGCTGGGTCCCTGTTTGAATCCCAGCCAGGTCAACATCTGCAAGTAGTTTGCATGTTCTCCCCATGTCTGCATGGGTTTCGTCTAGGCACTGGTTTCCTCCCACACCCCAAAAACATACAGATAAGTTCCCCCTAAAATTGGCCCTAGACTATGATACAAGCACTACACGATATAGGAGAATTTTAGGGACTAGATTGTGAGCCCCTCTGTGGGGCATTTCGGGACAAGAAAATATACTCTGTACACCGCTGAGTAATACCACTATGTACAAGCCATCTCAGATGAAAGGTTTGATTCTTTTTCCCACATGGCCATATGGAAAGCAGTACAGTCCCTCATTTTCTGTGTGGCCATATTGTATAGCAGTACTATCCCATCACTTAAAGTGAACCTCCGGACTAAAAATCGACTCAGCAGCACTGCAAAGGCTTGGTGTTTCTTTAACAGTTTCACAGCATCAGAACTTTGTTTCTCTTATACAAGCCTCATTTTTATCTGCACAGAAGAAAACTGCCCGGGCTTTCTTCCCCTGATGCTGTGCAAAACATGATGGGATTTCTGATTTTGTTCTCGTTCTGCTGTTTTAGTGAATTTTTTTTCCCCCCATTTTGAATTTGACATTTGAAGCCTAGCGTGTGCAGCTGGGAGGGGTAATCAGGACAGTTGGAACTGTGTCTCTTGCTCCTTGTCACCTTTCAACCAAAAAGATGGCTGCCCCCCATGACAAAGATGGCAGCCCCCATGAATCACAAACATTTGCCTGTTCTTTTAAAACAGGGTGGGTAAGAGATTATATTACCTATCTATTCTAATTAACATAACTAATGTAACTTGATGACAGTATGTTTGTTTAGGCTGAAGTTCCCCTTTAAGTTTTTTTAAGGCTAGGTTCACAGTGAAAGGTGTATTCATGTAACAGCAGGAATGGAATGGAAAAGTGGTGCAGCATGTGATCCTTGAGTTCCAGTCAGGGGCATAACTATAAATCACTGGGCTCCCCTGCAAAACTGATGCTACCCCAAAACAGAAAACAGGAGTGAAAGGCAGGATATATAATTAAAAAAAAAAAATCCACACTGCTTCCAGTATAGGCAGCCTGTTATAGGTGCCCCCAGTATAGGTAGCCTGGTGGGAGGGAAGCAGCAGACACAGCCCCCACAATTGGACACAGCGCGTGGAACGCTGAAGAGGCAAGTCTCCCTGCTGCTCTCTCCCCACCAGGGTTGCCACCTCATCCCTTTAAAAAAAACATCTAAGCTATACAGGTTCTGCGGCTACTCACAATTAGTGCCTAAACTGCATCTAACTAGCCAAAATGTATAATTCATATGTGCCGGTGTTTTAAGGGGACGAGGTGGCAACACTGCTCCCCACAGCTGTGTGCACACTGCTCCCCACTCATAAAACCAGCCCTGTGCAGACCCCAGAGCTGCCAGGTCTCCCCAGGCTTCTCCCCCTGGGGCCCGCCCAGCAGTTGCATTTACTGTTGGGACAATTGTTACGCTGTTGGTTTCAATGCACACAGGTAATGCATAGTATGCTTCACTGTGCTGTCAAACACTGGTATTGTGTGGCACCCCGCATTGGGAAATTGCATTGCAATGGCGACACTGAATATTGCAATGCACTGCAATATCACAAATATAGCCTTGAATCAAAGTTTTAGATTTAGTACTTCAAAGCCATATCTGAAATGCAGACTTATGTTCAGAGCAAGTTGATGCAACTTGAAAATGGTTTAATCAAAGTAACCCATTTCTAAAAAAAAAAAAAAAAATCTGCATAAACTCATTTGCATTTTATTTGCCGTCCCCACTTACTGCATGTAAGTGGGGACGGCAAATAAAATGCAAAGGAGTTTATGCAGAATTTTTTTTTTTTTTTTTTTAGAAATAGATTACCTTGATTGAACCATTTTCAAGTGGGCCTGGGCTAGTCAAATTCATTTCCTACCCAATTTTTAGTGGCACTTACCACTTTTTGAAATAAGATTTGGGGTGGGATAATATAATATATACCAGTAGGGGTGTGTATAGACGTTTGGTCATGTAGCATCAAGGGTTAAGTACTGTTTGTATGCTCACAACGGCTCCTAAGTGCACTAACAACAGCATCCAGCTAGGGTAGCTATACCCTGGCTATTACTATTTGTACCCCTCAGGGGTCTGGGGGTGTACGATGGACATTGTATTACCTGGACAGCTAGGTGCACCTTTAAGCTAGGTTCGGTGAAAGTTGCATGTGACAGCAGGAAAAGAAAAGCAGTGCTGCGTCTCATAAAGAGAAGCATACACTAAAGTATGCTTTACTGTACATGTATTGTGCATAAATGCACCAGGTCACATTGTAAGTTTCTGCACCACATGGCAAGCCTTCCACAGCACTGCTCTCAGTGCTCTGACAAGACAACACTTCCAAGTCTTAAAGGGAACCTAAACTGGAGGATATAGATTTTCTCTTTTAAAATAATGCCAGTTGCCTGTCTCTCCTACTGATCCGGTGTCTAATACTTTTAGCCACAGAACCTCAACAAGCATGCAGAGCAGGTGCTCCTACTGAAGTCAGACTGGAGTAGCGGCATGCTTATTTCAGGTGTGAGATTCAGCCACTACTACAGCCAAATAGATCAGGACTGCCAGGCAACTGGTATTGTTTAAAAGGAAACATCCATATCCCTCAGTTAAGGTTCCCTTTAAATCCCAGCTATAGCTTTACTGTGTTTCTTGCACCAGCCCAATTAATTTTACCATTGCTAGCTGGCTTGTATTCTTCAGAGTTTGTGACTGCACATTTCAAGGTAAATCCTCATACTACATTGAGTTGGTAAAGTTGGTCAGTGATCGGCCAATCACAATTGTAAGTGTGTACCAGGCTTAGGGCTCCTGTCAATATACGCATTCCATATCCTGAACAATAGGAACTGTGAATTTGCAAGCCAATGAGAAGCCCAGTGACAGCATCTGGAAGCAGGAGCAGTGAGTTTTTTTTTTGGCGCCAATTGGCTGCACTTGCAGTTGAGGAGAGAGAGGGTAGCGGAGTCAAAACAGAGCAGTGCTTTTCAGCGCTGCTAGATTTGGGCGCAGCTGGCACCTCTATAGTCTATAATAGGAATCACTCCTATTGCAGAGCTCAGTGAGTAACGTCAGCACCGTCAGAAGACAGAGCCGAGGTTGCTTAAAAAAAAAAAAAAAAAAAAAAAAAAAGGCCTCCAGCAATAGCTGGAAGCCGAATTATTTCATTCCCCCACTATCCATGGCGGCCTGGAGAGGAAATAGTAATTAACGCGGCCGGGACTTGTGCAGAAGCAGGATCAGCCATATACCAGCAGTATTCTGCACCCAAGTCTACCAGCGCCGATTTCAAATGTACTCCCCCCAAAGCCTCTGGGCCCCCCTGGCAGGGGTAATTGCTACAACCATGTGTGGAGGGGTTAAGGAGAGGAACAGTACATCTACATGTAGGAGTAAGTCTCCAAAACTGATGCACTACCATGGCTATCATTCATAAAGCATTTCCGCATGCGGAAGTGCTTAAAACAGCCGACTTTACCGACCACTCGGCAAAGTCAGCATTCATAAAGCCTCTTTCTGCATGGAAAAAAATGACACGACCGAGCAGAATGATAAATCACCGCCTTGTGCGGTGATTATCGGTACAAATGTAGCAAAATGTTCATTCATGAAGATCACCGCAAGCGGTGTGAGGTCAGGAAGTACCACTCCCTCTGATGTGGCGATACCAATGTAAGTGAATGGAGACACACAGACCTCCCAGGCAGCTGCAGCAGAGCGGAACACGGAGAAATGTATCAACTCTGCAGCTTCCGTGTCTCCGCCTGCTTAGCTCGGGGAATCTCCGCACTGCTTCTGCACATGGATACATCTTTATGAATGCCCACCCAGAAGTCTAAAAATCCGCCAGCGGTGTTTTCCCGCACTAATTCTCTTTACCAACAGCCTGTTCATGAATGATAGCCAATGAGTGTCTCCAGAACTAATGAAGTTTACATATTTGGGGTGGTGGGCCCCTGTACAATTCCAAGCTTAAGAGACAGCAAAATTTTAATTGACAAAAATCATGCAAAACTTATTTGTGAAAGCTAACACCAAAAATGCATATCCAGGGCTCAAACTGTCGCCTAGAACCAGGTTTTCCTTAATCAGAACTTACTAGTCCCAGTTACGGTTCCAGCGCACAGTGCAGACAGGTGGCCAAGGGGCAGTTTCTGCCATTGGGTCTTCCCCATTCGGCTTCATAGCAAAGGCAGTGAGAAGAGTGGCGGCAGCAGCACCACCGGCCACAATTGCTCTACGAACAAACATTTTCCCCCAAGCACAACCACTGAACCTAATGTGAGATCCTGTGCTACAGAACTTATATACTGTTAGACCATAGACTCTAGAGGGCGCTCTAGGATACACACCTTCACCTATCCTGCTTTTTCTCATGTGTTTTTTTATTTTTAGGCCTCCTTTCCACGGAATGCTGAGCTGTGTGCTCAGCAAGCAGTTACCAGGCAGCAGTGAGCAGTTATCAGGAAGCAGTGAGCAGTTACTAGGCATCAGTGAGCAGTTGTGAGAGTCTGAGAGGCATTTCACTGCCTATAAACAGTTTGTGGAAAGGAGGCCTTATAGAGATAGAGATACAGGTGTAAAGACTAGGGATGATCAATAAGATGCAAATTCTTCCGAGTTGATGCAAATTTTTAGGCAACTATATGCAGTTTGAAAATGGACCAATCATTTTAAACCCAGGTTTACATTGATTGGTCCTTTTTGAAGCTGCATATATTTGCATACACATTTGCATAAACCTGGAAGAATTTGCATCTCTTTGATCGTCCCTCGTAAAAACTGACCAACAAATGCATTATTATTCATGCATGACTGAAAAAGAAGAGATTTGATCTCACTATTTGACATTCACTGATTCAGGCCTGGAACCCACTACAAATCGCAAAGCGCTATCGCAGTCAATCGCGTTTTAAATGAGCGTTTTATAAGCAATTTCATGAGCGTTTTCCGGCAATTTTGGTAGCGATTTAAAAAAGTGTAAGCTTTTTGCCAGTGACTGTGATTGCGATTAGCGATTTTTAATCCTCATTGGTTGTTTCAAATTATTATTATTATTATTTTTTTTACAGTTCGCAGAAAGTTAAAATCACACAAAAATCGCTATGGGTAGTGATTCATGAGCGATTTGTCAGCACTTTTATACTTTACATTAAAGCGCAAACACTCCCAAAATGTGGCATGTCCTGCGATTGCGATTTTGCTAATGCTTGCGGGGACTCCTCCTGTGCGGTTCCCTTACACACAAGTGTGATCCCTCCCTCACAGTTGTGAAAATTATATAAATAGTTTTTATTAAGTGTTTCATTCAGGCCTGGAACCCACTAGAGTGCTTTTTGAGTGTTTAGGAAGCGCTTTAACTCACTAGCGATTTCCCTAAACGCTCTGCCAATGTAAATAACTGTAAAAAATTCTACAGTAGGGATTGCGATTAGCTAAACCGCAATTGCTGGACATGCAGCATTTTGGGAGCATTTGTGCTTCAGGCTACTTGCACACCAAGACGTTGCGTTAGGTGCCACGTTAAGGTCGCATAACGTGCACCTAACGCGACGCCTGGTGCTCTTCTATGTGGACATCAGAGTGAGCCGCGTTGTGCAGCTCACTCTGGCGTCCGTGATGCGTACTCTTGTGCGCATGCGGCATCACGTGGTCCCGCCGGCCAATCACCGCACAGAGCGGCCACTCCAGGAAGTAAACACTGCACGTCACAACGTGCAGTGAATATTAATTAGCCATGTGCCTGGCCACTCTCCGCTCCTCCCCAACATGACTGCGCATGTGCAGACAGTCTAACGCGGCTTAAGCCGCTCTAACGCCGTAGCATGCTGCACTTTCTTAAGAACGTGCAGCGTTACATGTAACGCAACGTGGGCTGTGTGAACAGCCCACTTGTGTTACATTGCTGTGCGTTGGGGGAGCGTTACAGGCGCACTAAAGTGCGCCTGTAACGTCCCTGTGTGTAAGCAGCCTTAACGTAAAGTATATAAGCACTGACAAATCGCTCATGAATCGCTACCCATAGCGATTGTGTGATTTTAAATTACTGCAAACTGTAGAAAAAAATAATAATAATTTGAAAAACGCTTATCGCAAATCGCTATTACAATCGCTGTACACTTTTTAAAATTGCTACCAAAATTACTGGAAAACATCTCATGAAATAGCTTACAAAACGCTACTTAAAAACGCTAGCAATTGGGACTTGTAGTGGATTTTAGGCATTAGAAAGTAAAAAGCTTTATACCATATAGGCCCATACACATGGGCTGGCTGATGTTGCCCTTTGGGGATCAGAACCCGATCCCTTGGACAACATCGCTGGGCTGGACTATAGACACGTGTCAGCTGTACAGCTGACTATGTGTTCTGTTGCTATGCAGGAAGGTGGAGGAACTACGGAGTGCACACACGTGATGTCACGAGATGGTCGGGTGAGCGGCGCAGACAAAGCAATCGGCTGTCGCTTGGCTAAGATGATCTGCCGGGCGGATCTCTAGCCAAGCGGCGGTTATTCATCAGGGGCTGCTGTACATACACCAAATTATTGGCTGAGGCGGTCATTATCGGCCGCCTCAGTCTTGTGTGTGTGTATAGGGTCACACTTGAGGCCGCGGGAAAACAACTCAGCTTTCTTGGCCGGCAGCGGCTGAGGACAGCTGACTGTCGGCAAAGGGAAATCCTACGCATTGTGCAGTAAAAAGCAACAGTGTCAGCTTTTTTTCCTGCTGCGGAAAACCACACATTGCTCCCTGTGCACTGACATTGGGCATTGGAAAGCATTATGTGCGGTTTTGCGTTGCAGAAAATGCCCCTGGTATTTCCCAAGTGTGACCCCAGCCTTAGTCCCGGGTTCACAGTGGAGACTTGCAGTGTGCTGTAATGGCCACATTCTAACAAAGAACATTGCGGTGCATTTGATCAGAGAGTGGTACCCCAACGCACTGCATTCATGCCTGTATTAACAGTACATTGAAGCATACTTTTCAATGACTGTATGCTGCACGGTATGTGACACAATGCGTATATAACGTGTGGTGCTACCCAGGGGCAATGTGGCAATGTTTCACCATAAAATAATCGTAATTCGGTAATGATTCACCAGAAAATAACCGTAATGTGGCAATCTTTCACCAGAAAATAATCGTAATGCAGCAATGTTTCACCAGAAAATAATCCTAATGCGGCAATGTTTCACCAGAAAATAATTGTACTGCGGCAATGTTTCACCATAAAATAATCATAATGTGGCAATCTTTCACTAGAAAATAATTATAATGCAGCAATGTTTCATCTGAAAATAATCGTAATGCGGCAATGTTTCACTAGAAAATAATCGTAATGCAGCAATGTTTCACCAGAAAATAATCGTAATGCGGCAATGTTTCACTAGAAAATAATCATAATGCAGCAATGTTTCACCAGAAAAGAATCGTAATGCGGCAATGTTTCACTAGAAAATAATCGTAATGCTGCAATGTTTCAATAGAGAATAATCATAATGTGGCAATCTTTCTCCAGAAAATAATTGTAATGCAGCAATGTTTTACCAGAAAATAATCGTAATACAGCAATGTTTTACTAGAAAATAATCATAATGTGGCAATGTTTCACTAGAAAATATACGTAATACAGCAATGTTTCACCAGAAAATAATTGTAATGCGGCAATCTTTCACTAGAAAATAATCGTAATGTGGGCAGCGTTTCACCAGACAATAATCATAATGCAGCAATGTTTCACTAGAAAATAATCATAATGTGGACAGCGTTTCACCAGAGAATAATGTGCGCCTGTAAAAAAAAAAAAAAGCATTTACTCACCTGCAGAAGATTCCTCTCCTGGCGCACAGCTCTCCCGATCATCTTCCAGCAGGCAGCCGCTGCAAAAGTCCCGCACTGACAGGGCTACGGGAACATGGCACCCGAAGCCCTGTACTGGAGACACAAATAGTCTCCAGTGCAGGGCTTCGGATGCCATCTTCCCATAGTCCTGCTCTGCCTGCCAGAAGACTCCGCAGGCTGAGGTGAGCTGCGGGCTGCAGGGAGTGAACTGGCTAGCCAGTTCATCACGGGGGTCCCACAATCTGGCGGGGGTGGGCACGTCAATGTGGATGTGTGTATGCACCCTAAAGCCTGGTACACACTTTCAATTATGATTGGCCAATCACTGACCAAATTAAACACCTCCATGTAGTATGAGAGCCTGCCTACACAATCTGCTCAGAGTATTCAATATCTGCTGACACTCATACTACATGTAGGTGGTTAAATTTGTCAGTGATTGACTAATTATAATTCAAAGTCTGTACCAGGCTTTAGGGCTCATACAGACATCCAATTTTGATTGGCCAATTTTACTACCTCCATTTAGTATGAGGGCCAACAGATTTTAACCTGCTGGGCGGTCTGGACGAGCTCAGCTCGTCCAGTACCGCCGGAGGCTGCCGCTCAGGCCCTGCTGGGCCGATTTGGCTGAAATAAAAAGCAGCACACGCAGCCGGCACTTTGCCAGCCGCGTGTGCTGCCTGATCGCCGCCGCTCTGCGGCGATTCGCCGCGAGCAGCGGCGAAAGAGGGCCCCCCTAGCCGCCTGAGCCCTGCGCAGCCGGAACAAAAAGTTCCGGCCAGCGCTAAGGGCTGGATCGGAGGCGGCTGACGTCACGACGTCGGCTGACGTCGATGACGTCACTCCGCTCGTCGCTATGGCGACGATATAAGCAAAACAAGGAAGGCCGCTCATTGCGGCCTTCCTTGTTTATTCTGGGCGCCGGAGGCGATCGGAAGATCGCCTCCGGAGCGCCCTCTAGTGGGCTTTCATGCAGCCAACTTTCAGTTGGCTGCATGAAATAGTTTTTTTTTTATTAAAAAAAAACCCTCCCGCAGCCTGCCTGGCGATCTTAATAGAACGCCAGGCAGGTTAAATACTATGAACACAATGGCCTCCATTCACAATACCATGTGCGGTAACCAAATTTACGTTGGAAAATTGCAAGAGACAGTTTTTTTTTCCAAATTCACAAACATTTTTCTGAAAGTAAAATAGTGCGGTAACAATAGTAAAGAAAAAGTTTGTTAAACGTTCGTTAATAATGCGGAATAAGTTCGTAAGATATCGGTTTCTGCGCAGAAAGTCTGTCAAACACAGCTCAAAAGGCTCTAGACTACATGTAATTGGCTGTGAAATGAAAAACAGTGCCAGAAATCCTTACAGGTGATAAAAATGGTTATAAACAATGAAATAATGTGCTGTTTTTTTTTTTCATTACAAATTCCTTTTTTTGTGGCATTAACCTCTAAAATAATGATTATTTTTTTTACCGATGTTACCGCACTTTTATCACTTTGTTTCCTGTAATTTTCCTGCAAATGGTAATTCCCCCCGGAAAACATTGTGAATGTTAAAATAGTCACACTTTAGGGCTCTTTCACAGTGGGACGTTAAAGTCGCACGTTCGAAAATTTTATAACGCGACTAATGCACAGCAATACAAAAGTCTGTGCGACATTCACAGTGCACACGTTGCGTTTGTGTGTAACGTGAGGCGTTATTAGAAAGTGCTGCATGCTGTGCGTTTAGCAATGAATCTGCTGCGTTAGTTGTGTTGCACATGCTCAGTAATGTTTTTTTTTTTTTTTATGTAATGCATGCGCCGTTTTCGTTCCATCACTATGCGTTGAAAATGGCGTACCAAATGCAGGGCTAAAGAATGCACTATAACGTCCAAGTTATAGTGCACAATGCGTTGCGTTAGGGGCACATTGTGCAACCTTAATGTCGCATCAAACGCAACGTCCTGATGTGAAAGTAGCCTAAGTCTGTAATTTTCAGACATTTCATTACCAAAAACGGTAACTCATTGAGAATAGAGGCCTTTGTGTAGGTCATCTCTCATAGTACATGGAAGTCTTAAAATTAGCCAAACAAAATTGCATGTGTGTACCAGGCTTTAGGCCTCATTTAGATGAATGAACGGGCAGTGCATGTGGGTGGCTGGGGACAGCCTAGTTCAGCAACATATAAGCACATCATCAAACAATGGATAAGATGGTGTTAGGGCTGCAACCCACTAGGGCGATTTTGGCAACATTTTGCGATTGCCGACAATCACAGGCAATTCTCCAAAGCGCTTTGCCAATGAAAGTGGGTGGTGGGGACCCTACTAGTGCGATTGAGATAGGGGTAATCGCAATTGCAGGACATGTAGCATTTTGACTGCATTAGCGTTCAATGTTAAAGCAATTATACAAGTGCTTTTCAAAGTCATTTTGCAACGCTTGGGGGCAAGCAATTGCGCTTAAAATAAAACCTTATAATAGTCACCCGTTGTCCGGATTTCCTGCTTCCGTCTGTAGCCCCGCCCCCTAAAGGAAGAGGTCACAGGTGCTTCTCTTATTGGTCATAGAGAAGCACCTATGACCTCTTTCTTTAGGGGGCAGGGCCACAGGTGGAAGTCAGACACCTGGTAAGTACAATAAAGTTATATATATATATCTATATATATCGGAAAATTGAATACTCACGTAACGGTAAATTTTCCTTTCCCGATGCATCCATGGCAGCACAACGGGTAATGGCCCCACCCCCAATACCGCACAGGACAATTATCTATAAAGGTCTAACTGACCCTCCCATCACTGTTTTGTAACTAGTACCTCACCGAACTTGGGTGGGTCCCTTGTGCTGCCATGGATGCATCGGGAAAGGAAAATTACCGTTAGGCGAGTATTCAATTTTCCGCTTTTCCTATGCCTCCATGGCAGCACAACGGGATTTAACTAGAACAAAGAAAAAAGAGACAGAAGGGAAACTGGAGCAGGTAAAATATGTTAAATTTTTTAATTAGTTTTGCTTTGTAAGCGTTTTGAATAGTCCTGGTTAGCCAAGCGGCTATCATCCTCCACACTCCCCTGCCCCCCCCCCCCCCCCGAGTCGTTTCCGCGCTCCATCGCGGCTCCTCCAATCACCAAGAGCCGGAAACCGGAAGCGGACAGCGGCCATACTAGATCCTGTCTATGGGACGCATCAGAAGCGTCCCTTGGAACACACGCCGACCCGGGGGGAAACAGAAACAAAAGGGATAAAAGATGCCCACGCTAACCGCCCGATAGGGTAGCAAAACAGGTACTAGCACTCTCCACCTGGCCACACAGTTTAGTGCAGAGTAGGAAGGTGGGAGGCAAATCTTTCTGGACCCCCAAGACCAGCAGAACGGGGTCCCCACCAGCCAGACTGATTTACAGTCCTTGTGAGGTGGCAACGCAGCAGGGGGAGGCAACCTGCGCGGAAGGCTACCTGATGCAGCCGGTAAGGGTGGGAAAATAAAAACACACCTGCAGGAATCTCCTGTGACTGTCCTGTGAGGTGAAGGGACAGGAAAAAAAGACAGTGATGGGAGGGGCAGTTAGAACTTTATAGATAATTGTCCTGTGGGGTATTGGGGGTGGGGCCAATACCCGTTGTGCTGCCATGGAGGCATAGGGAAATATATATGCAATCAGACTAGGATTCGCTGCACACAGTGCTGGGACGATTTTAAAGCCCTGCAGCAATTCCTAGTGGATTCCAGGCCTAAGGCAAATGTCACACTTTTGTCACGGCAGAATTTGTGATTCTCCATAGCATTAAAAAATATATATACTTGTCCAAGTTAGTCGATTGGCTAAGCTGATCGCTGGTCGAGGTGCAAGGGGGCATCCAGGCAGGTAAGTGACACAGCCATCCAGGCAAGTTCCTTATGGTGCCCATACACGGTACAATAAAAAGTTCAATTTTCCCATTTTTTTCTACCAAAATGATTGAATTGAATAAAAGTTGAAAATAATCTTTTTTTTTTTTTTTTTGGGATCAAGAAAAATGAATGATTATCCCATTTTTTTTTCTATAAAAATCCGATCAGACATGTTGAAAAAATCTTTATATTTGATCTAACAGAATAATTGAACTAAATTATCTAATCGGAAAAAAGAATAAAAAATTGTACCATGTATAGGCACCTTTAGCGTGGTCTGCCTGGACAGCTGTGTCATTTACCAGGTGTCATTTTGTTCCAGATGATTTTGACATCATTTGTGGAGCAGATTCAGTAATTATAGTATTGTATTGCGGTTCACTATCAGACCTCAACGGTGAGGCCCCCCTCAGATGGGAGGCTGAACTGCACATTTTCAGAGCAGTTCAGTCTCCCGTCTGCCACCTGCCAGTGCAATTTAAATGCAGCTGAATTGTAGCGGATGTAACACCACATGTGTTAAGCGTTGACACATGTTGGTGTTGCAGGGCGCCAGAGAACTGCGACATGTCGAGTCTGAGCGTCTGAGCGCGGCTGTGGCCGTGCTCAGAACTCCGTTTGTGGGGGTGGGGGGGGACACACCTGTACAGTGCCAATATCGGGCGCTAACAATCGCCCAGCCGGTGCAGGAGAGCAGCTGACAGGTGGTGATTTCACCGCTTGTCAGCTACCCATGTGAATGAAAGGGGCCTAAATTAAGGCCTGATGACAGGGGTGTTGCTAACCCCAAAGATCAGGGGCATGTGCCCTGGATCTATTCTGGGGTGCTCCGGATGTCACCCAGGCCCCACAGCACCCAGCATGGCACCTCACAGCAACCAGCATGCCCCATATAAGCACCACAACACCCAGGCTGGAACTACGCAGAACCCAGCATGACACCATAGCACCAAACATGGCACTACACTACCCAGCATGCCCCATAGAGGCACCATAGCACCCAGCATGACTCCATAGCACCCAGCATGGCACTACACTACCCAGCATGCCCCATAGAGGCACCATAGCACCCAGCATGGCACCAAAGCACCCAGCATGCCCCATAGAGGCACCCAGCATGACACCACAGCACCCAGCATGCCCGATAGAGGTACCACAGCACCCTGCTTGCCCCCATACAGGAACCAAAGAACCCAGCATGCCCCCATAGAGGCACTACAGCACCCAGCATGCCCCCATTGATGTACCACAGCTCCCAGCATGCCCTCATTGAGGCACCACAGATCTCAGGATATCGCCATAGGGGCAACACAGCTCCCAGCATTTTGGAGATTTTGGAGCACTTCATGCTTCCATCTGCTGAAAAGCTTTATGGAGATGAAGATTTCATTTTTCAGCACGACCTGGCACCTGCTCACAGTGCCAAAACCACTGGTAAATGGTTTACTGACCATGGTATTACTGTGCTCAATTGGCCTGCCAACTCTCCGGACCTGAACCCCATAGAGAATCTGTGGGATATTGTGAAGAGAAAGTTTAGAGATGCAAGACCCAACACTCTGGATGAGCTTAAGGCCGCTATCGAAGCATCCTGGTCCTCGATAACACCTGAGCAGTGCCACAGGCTGATTGCCTCCATGCCACGCCGCATTGAAGCAGTCATTTCTGCAAAAGGATTCCCGACCAAGTATGGAGTGCATAACTGAACATAATTATTTGAAGGTTGACTTTTTTTGTTTTAAAAACACTTTTCTTTTATTGGTCGGATGAAATATGCTAATTTTTTGAGATAGGAAATTTGGGTTTTCATGAGCTGTATGCCAAAATCATCAATATTAAAACAATAAAAGGCTTGAACTACTTCAGTTGTGTGTATTTGAATCTAAAATATATGAAAGTCTAATGTTTATCAGTAGATTACAGAAAATAATGAACATTATCACAATATGCAAATTTTCTGAGAAGATCCTGTATATCACAAGCCATGCACCTGGTCCCTGCTAGTCTCTCGCACTCCTCAGAAAGTAATGGCAGCCACTCGCCGGCTCAGTGCTTACAGGACGCCAGTGGTAGTTCCGTTCTACCATGCAGCATGGACATGACGTAGCCAAGACACATAAGCTCCGCCCATCGTTCACAAGTTGAGACACTAGAATGTCTGCAGGCATCCTGTAGCTCACAGCATTGCCCCCTTTTTTCCCTGCTACAGTCGACTTTAGATGGAGCAGCAGCATGTGTACAGAGCATGGAGCAGCTCTAGGGAACTTAACAGAGTCAGATATGAGCACAGCCCTGTGCCCTGCTCTGTGAATGCTTCACTTTCCCTTTCATCAGCAATATCAGCTGTCCTCATTATTATCTGTATCCAAACTGCTCCTGATCAATCCCGCTGTAGATCGGGAGCAGAACGGACATTTAGGAAATAATTGTCAGATCCAGTTAGTCAGATGGGAAATTGCATTATGTGTACCCAGCATGATGTCCCACCATATTATTATACTGTATTATACGTGACTGAGGGAGACCATTCAGGAATACCCCCCCTTGAAAATCTTTTGTTTGCCCCTGGATAACCTAGAAAAATACTTTTACTGTGATTTATATACGATCTAGCTTAAGAACAATGGAAAAACTAGAAATAATCTGACCTGCTTAAAACCCCAATAAATATCACCACAAGAATACTTCTATATTATTTTCTTGCAAGACTTAATTATAAAGCAAAATCTGGTTTGAGGATAAAAGAAAGAATATGGAAATCGACCTGTTCGGTTAAGGACTTTCATTAATCAATCCGTATTTACTCCTTAAATTATAGCTTGGATATCATCATATATGGATATGATAATAATAAAGAAAAATCTAGAAAAGAATAAACCTAATGTAAACGTAGGCATTTCCAGTTTGCAACGCTGGAAAAGCCCGCCTTCAGGGTAACTATATAATAAATAGAATCAACAAATATCCAAGCCGATAACTTACGGGTATAAATATAATTGAAATTTTATAATTAGCAATGATATGGAGTATAGGATCCTGCCGGGCCTATAGTATCTCTCCGATCTCCTTCTGCCTGGGTGTTTCAGGTGTGAGAGTCTTGTTGTGAGGGTGTGCCTTCGTGTGGAAGTGTCTTCATTTGTGATGACTGGGCCTCATAATTTATCCTCATCTCTATCTAAAATCCCGCCCCAGGGATTCACTTCTAATCAATCTGTAGTTGATACTTGTGTTTGACAAGTTAATATTAGTTCAATATTAACTAGGTAACTTGAATACTCCTAATTTTTTTTTTCTGGACATGTAGTCTGGCTGCCTCACAAGCGCTTTGAGTCCGACAGGAGAAAGGCGCTATACAAATACTGCCATTATTATTATTATTCTCCAGCAGGTGGCACCATTGACTTATGAATGAATTATACAGACTTTGTAATTGTGATACTTTCCAGCAGGGGCGCTATTGTATCAAAATTGTTCAAAATAAGAGGTGATCTTTGCCCTATCAGTTTGGTCTTGCACATGGAATATTGACATTCCCTCTTGAATGAAAAATTGTTGGTACACAATTCTAATCTTGTACATACATTGACTATTCAACACATAATCCTTTAAGGGGCCCATACACTGGTCGATTTTAGCCATCCATAGAATCAATTGATCGATCAGAAATCAATTCTATTAAATTCCCCATATTATCGATTTGTGGCCGATTTCGATCGATTTGATCTATCTGACAGGATGGAAGATCTAGGTCGATCTGCTGCTGGCAGCAGATCGATGGGCCATAGAGTTGCATTGGATCTAATGGTCCAATAAGGCATTTAGATCGATTTTCAATAGATTTCCAATAGAGTTTATTCTGAAATCTATTGGAAATCTGTTCCTAGCGTATGGCACACATCAGATGGATTCCTGTCAGATTCTACTTGACAGGCATCTGACAGAAATCTATCTGATAGTCGAATCTGCTGTAAATCTAAAAGTGTATGGCCACCTTTAGTATATAAAAAACAGGCAACTGGTTGAAACTAACCACTTTTAGCAGATTCAGTTCTTATTGTTCTTGAGTCTAGTCAATAAGGCTAAGATTTTTTGGTCAGCAGAAAAGACATAGAATCGTCTTTTATATGTGGTGTTGATGATATATTTCATATACGATTAATCCATGAGAAGAAAGCTATGTATAGATTGATCGTATATTTCATATAGCAGCAGCAAAAGTCTTTCACTCACTGGAGAATTCTTTTGAAGAACTCGGTATTCCTAATAAAAGCTGGGAGCAAACTACAGAACTAGATGCGCTTTTCAGGAGCGCACTATTGAAAAACGCGTGCAATTCTGCAAAGTGTGCTCCCAGCCTGTAAGATCTATACAGCTGCCACAGCCAGCTCGGGGAACACAAATTGGAAAAACAAGTAGCACTATTTCCTTCTACTAGAGTTGCCACTCTTCTCATCTGAAGATCCAGAACCCACAAGGGTTAGCCTAGCTAGACCCTTTGTTGCCACAGAAGAATGGCAGTGGTGCAACCAGTCAAACCTGTGCCTATATTGTAGGACAAACCTGTGCCTATATTGTAGGACAAACCTGTGCCTATATTGTGGGACAAACCTGTGCCTATATTGTAGGACCTCGGGTCACTTCCTGTGAAACTGCCCCATAAGACAACATGGTAAAGATAATACTCAGCCCTGCTTCCAAGGCCAGATTTATATTTTTTATATACGGTATATGCTTTTTTTCTCCCCTGTGCCAATTTTCTCCCATCTCCCTTCCATGTGCAGCAGCAGCACCCCTCCCAATCAATGTGCTTTCTCCTCTTCCATGTGTAATATCCTGTACAGCAACCTTTCTCTTTTATGCAGAGCTCCCTTGGGCAGCAGCTCCCCTCCTCCATGTGCTGCTGTTCCTAATCCATGTACAGCAACACCTATTTTCTTAAAGACATCAAGGAAGTCAAAGTCTGAATGAGAGCTTTATTTTCAAAATCTATACACAGAACATTTCCTGGATAAGAAAAGTAGAAATGTTGACAAAAAAGATAAGGTAAAAAGATGTAATCAGTGGTCCAGTTGATGCAAGGGTCATGGGCATGTAACCAAGGCATTGTAGGGATTACTGAGGGACAGAATGTTATCAAATCTGACGTTTTCTTCATGTACGGTAAGTAAAGACTTGGTAAGGATCAGGAAGGAAGGCCTCCTCAGTGATGGATCTATATTTAAAGCTGAGGTGAGAGGGATATGGAGGCTGTCATATTTATATTATTTTAAAGTGTACCTGAGGCTAACCTCATGTCAAAAGTCAAACACTTACCTAAGAGGGATGCCACTCAAACCTGTAAAGGCTCCCCATGCCATTCTCCGGTCCACCATTGCCAAGCACTGACATCCCCCCTTCCCGCCCAAGGAATCAGACAGGCTCTTGTGGGATTCCAAGCTTCGAGACCACAGTCCTCTTCAAACTTGGGACTATGCAAGGGTCCACTCTATCTAAAATGTACTTTAATAAAAAAATATCCTTGGATTTCATATTTGGGTTTGGATTTGTCAGATGATTGCATTATAAAAACACACCACTAGGCAGTACCATTCCTTGGGTATATTCCAATCACCGTCCCATTGGTCTCAAAGCACTTTGCATGTCTCAGATCAGTAGTTGGGGTAAGGGGATGATTATGTCACAGGGGAAGAATTTAAGTGTCGGTTACCCCCCTCCCCCACCTTGCTATCTTCCTGCTTGCCCCCCTCTCTCCTTTCTATCTTCAAGCACGAGTGTGACCTCACTGTTCTTACATGAGCACAGCCACGCCTGTGCAGTAGGCTAGAGCCACTGTGCTACTGCAGGTGCGGCATTGCTCGTGCATGAAGAGGAACATGGTCGCGATGTGCAGGGGGGGTTCTGGGCAGCGACGGAGGTCTGAAGGACATCATGGGCAGCATCAGGAAGATCCAGAGACCCTGTCCTTAAGTATTTGACCTTTGTTCTCTTTAAACAATGCACATTGCCTGCCAGTCCTTCTGATCCTCTGCCTCTAATACGTTTAACCATAGCCCCTAATCAAGCATGCAGATTAGATGATCTGAGTGAAGTCTGACAGGATAAACCACATGCTTGTTTCAGGCGGGTGATTCAGACTCCACTGCAGCCAAAGAGATCAGTGTGACAACCTGATAATTAGTATTGTTTAAAAGGAAATAAATATGTCAGCCTCCATATTCCTCTTACTTCATCTATGCTTTAATGTTGGTTCCAGCAGCAAGAGGAGTACGTAAAACAAGTAGATACGGACACATGAGCTGATGATGGAAAAGGTGTCATAGGCATGAATCAGGCAGGGCTGGATTTCTGGAAAGGCAGCAGAGATCAGGGCATTGGGCAGCTGCCGGACATAAAAGAAACACCTTACCACTTTATCACAATTACAAGTGCCCTACTGAGTTGCTCCCTGCAGCAGAGATTCTCCTTGGCTTTATATTTCCATTATCAAAACCACAATTAGTCACAATGAAAGACTATATGGACAAAAGCCTCAAGAATGGTTTCTTTCAGTCTCCGAAGTCATCTACCAGAAAAGGGGTTTTATTTATTTTTTTTGCAGAAAAAAAACTGTTCTGTAAGACCCTGCATAGATTATCCTGAACTCAGTACCCTAACTAACAGATAGCCATTATTCATCTCAATTTTAGTTCACAGACTATTAAAATATGCATTAAAGGAGCATACAAATAAACATACATTTTTGAAAGGAAGATAGCTTGTAGAACTTGTTTTGGATACTGAGAATACCATTATGTTCTTTGAACTTCATAGTGCACCAGCTACATTCCAACTCTTTGTGAATTACATCTTTGAAGACTTTTTGGATGTGTTCATGGTAGTCTACATGGGTGAAAGCTTCATCTTCACTACTTGTTTGGATAAACATACAGTATATGTCAGGAAGGTTCTTGGATGATTTTGATTCTCAGAAGGTAACAGCAATTCCTGAATGGCCAGCTCCGCACACAGTAAAAAAGGAGTGTACAGGTCCACTCTAAAATGTACTTTAACAACAAATTTCCATTGGATTACATATTTGGGTTTGGATTTGTCAGATGTTTGCATTATAAAAAATCCCCACTAGGCACTACCAATCCCAGGTAGATTCCAATCACCATCCCATTGGTTTAAAAGCACATAACAGGTCTCAGATTAGTAGTTGTCAGAGGAAGAATTTAAGAGGAAGGGAGAAATACATGTTAAAAATTACACAGGCACACACCTCCAGACCCCCCCCCCCCCCCCCTCAAGACTTTTGCATGCACCCTACAGAACCCACCAGAGCTACGAATGGGGGCTATATCGGCAAGCCATGGGAGAGGCTGTTCACAATAAGGAGCCTGGAGACCTAATATATTAAAGGTCGGTGATAATATATTAAAAGGTCAGTGATATTTCCAACCAAAGGTATTCCAGGCCACTGCCTGGAGTGCAATTGGTCCTGGGAGCTCCATGCCCCTGGATTAAGTTCCTGCCTGAATGAAGTCCCACCTCATGCAGGTATTTGATGACCGGCTTCTGCTGCATGTGTGTAGCAGCAGGATGTTCAGTTTCCTGAAGAGTAGCACCACAATACCCAGATAGTGCAAGTTGCAGACAGCCTCCACTGTGTCCCCCTGTGCTTCCTCTCCCATCCATCCTGTATCCCTCTGTATCCTTCTGTCCCCCTTTGTACCACCATCTGTCCCCTTGCACCAACCGTGCTTCCTTCGGTCCTTGTGCAACTCTATGTCTCAATCCCTCTCCTGCACTCCCCCAGCCCAGTGTAGAAATGCAGATTATAGCGCAACAGAACCTGTGCTGTCACCTCCCAGCCAGAGTGCAGCGCTGCGGCACTGTCAGGTAGTGTTGCAGCTGGTGTCCCTGGAAGAGTGGAGTCATAATAGCCTGAGAACCCATCACCCAAAACCAGATGTGGCTGATTTTATGCAGATTCCAGCTTGGTAATGTGTCAAAGGGCAACACAATCTCGGCTGTTGTCAAGGCCATTAACCTGACCCATATGCCCCGTTTTGCCCACATAATCTAGCAGTAGTTCTAAACATGTGGTTGTGTCTAACATAGCACTTCTGGAACAGCAGCTACTTACGCTACTCCTCCACATCACTGTCAGAGTGCAGTAGGAACAGTTTATTAAAGCACCAGTCTGAGTTTTGGCCAATGCAGTAGAACGACACCCAGAATGTGTTGCAAAGTTTGTGTGAACAGTGCAGAGTGGTTTGTCATTATGTACTGGTCCTGGAGCTGAGCTCCCTACAATCAACACAGCCATGTTGGGGATGCAGCATTGCTGAGACTATCCACAACTTGTTAAAGCAAGAGAACAAGTCTGCTGCGTGTTAACCATACAGCCAGTAGTGATGGTCATGTCTGAGAACTCATGGAGAAGCATGTATTTTAACATAATTTGCATGTTTTTGAGACATTAACCATGCAGAGGCTAACATTTGACACTATTGAAATATAAAATTCCACACTCGACATCTCACCACATACTCAACATCCAAATTACAGGTAGGCTAATCTCAAAAGGCATAAGAGATATTTAATACGAAGGTCAAAACACTGACAATATAACAGATCAGAACTGGAAAAAAAAAAAAAAAAAAAAAAAATTATCTTATTGTGTGCACACCTCAAAAGTTAATTTTAGCATGTACATTCTATGTGTGGTCATGTCAGTGTAGCGTTAAGTTTAGCACAATAATTCAAAGTGCCGCGTGATACTGAATGGTCGTGCTACAAATACATCTCACAGCACTTGAAACCCTAAGCTAGCTAACGGGTAGATATATTTTAGGTGACCCTCCAGGACAGGTGAACTACGAGATTTGACCCCTCCCAGGAAACAGGAAACATCCACTTGATCTCTCTATAAATTTAGACCCACCGCAGGTGTCCGGCAGTATGTATACAAGAAACCCTGAACATGGTCTACACACCAGACTACCTTATTATATATTGTCATTTATCCTATATACACATAACGTATACAGTATTATACATTTTCTTAATATGGGTGGGTTCCCAACCTGTCCTGGAGGGTGACCTAAAATATATCTACCCGTTAGCTAGCTTAGGGTTTTTCCAGTAACCCTCCAGGACAGGTGAACTACGAGATGATGAGCGAGAAATAAACATCACCAACCTTAGGGCGGGCTGACCGCTTGCAGGACTTTCCTTCCAAATTCCTGATCTTTTGCAGTCATCCGATCCAATTTGTAGTGGCGCATGAAGGTATTTATATTCTTCCATGTTGCCGCTTTGCATATCTCCACTGCAGACACTCCTGCTGTGAAAGCCCAAGTCGTAGCCATTGCCCTAGCCGAATGAGCTTTGACCTCCCCCTGTATTTCTAAATTCATACATTTGTAGGCCTCTACTATACATAGATTAATCC
Organism: Hyperolius riggenbachi; assembly: GCF_040937935.1. NCBI lineage: Eukaryota > Metazoa > Chordata > Amphibia > Anura > Hyperoliidae > Hyperolius > Hyperolius riggenbachi. The sequence continues at coordinate 496,978,267 of NC_090646.1, read as the reverse complement.
ATCTAGCAATAGTCCTTTTTGAAGCTTTCTGGCCTATCATCTTGCCTGCAAAATTAACAAACAAACTGTCTGACTTTCTGATATCTTTTACCTTGTTCAGATATTCAATCAGATTCTTTCTAACATCTAACGTGCTCCATCTTTGCTCTTTTTCATTTGAATAATTCATAAAAAATGAAGGTAATATGATTTCTTGCAACCTGTGAAATCTATCCCCTACTTTTGGTAAAAATTCTTCACTTGTTCTGAGTACTACTCTATCCTCATATATTATACAGAACGGTTCTTTGCATGACAATGCATCAAGTTCACTTATACGTCTTGCCGACGTTATAGCCAGTGGCGGCGCTACACTGGGGCTTACCCAGGCTTAAGCCCCAGCTCACAAGCTGTCAGCCCCCCCAAAAGCCCCCCTGCCAGTACAATATATAACAGAATGGGCGGCATTCGTAAAAATGTTACAGCGGGGTGCGGTGCCGCCAGCCAGGGCATCATTGCCACACAGCTAATAGAGACAGAGCTGGCTGACAGAGGGAGAGACTCCAGTCCCGCCCCTCAGCTCAGGCATCCAACTGCAGCCCAGCTTTTCCTCCTCTCAGCCTCTATCTTCCATCCTGTTATCCGGGCTCCAGCTCCAACCCCTCTTTCCAGCACACGAGACACACACTGAGGAACGAAGCAGCCTGCAGGAAAGTGTAGCCAGCAGTGCCACAGATACAAGTGACAGCAGCCAGTCAAGCCCAGCAATGAATCACCACAGAAAGGTTTGGGCTGACAGTCTCACGTTCATTGTCTGTAGTTGCTGCCTGTGTTCTCCCAGCCCCCCGACTGCAGCTCTGACCCAGGTGCTGCAAGCAGGGGGAACTGTCTTCCCCTCTCAGAGAGTGTCTCTCCTCTCCTTCCTCATCATCCCCCAAATTGCCAGCATTTACTTGTCTATTAGCTCTGCCTGGAGATGCTTATGAGCACACAGAATGTAATCATGGGGGAAGGGAGCCTTATGGTGTGCACTGATATCCTCCTGCTGACCAGCCATGAACTGGGGTCAGTTTAACTCATTAGTTTTACCTCCTCTCCACACTTAAAACACAACTGAAAACTGGGAAATAAAGAGATTCACTTTACCTGGAGCTTCTCCCAGCCCCCTGCAGCCATCCTGTCAAAGATCCTCCGGTCCCCCACCGCAGCCCGGTTTATTCACCGCTGACTTACAAGTCAACGGCCACTGTGTCTGCGCAGCTCTGGCCACACGCATCATTGTTTGCGCTCCTGTGGCCGGCAGTGTATTGCGCAGGTGCAGTATGAGAAAATCTGTACTGCGTCTGCAAACTAGTACAAACTGCGCCTGGCGGGGGACCAGAGGATTGGTTCAGGTATGTGCGGGCACAGGATGGCTGCAGGGGGCTAACAGAAGCCCCAGGTAAGTGAATTTCTTTGTTTTTATTCAATCTTCAGGTCCACTTTAAGGTGGCCATACATTTATCGACTTTGTGGCTGATCAACCATCGGATTTGATTATCAAATCGGATGAAAATCAGTGCTGCTAAGAGAATGCGTGAACGATGATGCAACCAATTTTGGGCCCAAATTGGTGGCATGTATTGATCGGACATGATGAAAGATGCCGGGCTGTCGTGGTTGATCAGGTGTACAGCTGTAACCGCGAGCAATATCAGGACGAGCAACGAAACCCCCAGCACTGTCCCCTCTAAAGTCAAATGTGTACTATTATTAATGTGTCCGCAGCTGGCTCCATCCACAATCTGCATACATTTGCCTATGTTACTGCGGCAACCACCTAGGGCACGTGTATGCAGATTTCGGACGAAGCCCGCAGCGAACACAGACAGGTTAAGTATAGTGCAACAGGAAGAGGGGGGCGAGGCGGTGGTTAAGGTGTCACAAGGTTGATTCCCAATCGACATCAGCATAAAATCGATCGGGAATTGGCCTGCAGTGCATGGGCAGTCAACTGATCTCTTTCTAATTAGATTCAATTAGAGAGATATTTGCCTCTTGATTGAATCGGCATATCATCGCCTGATATATGGCTACATTTGGAGTGCTGCCAGATTACGTGTGTTTTGGGGGGAAACTACGGTGGTGCTCAAACTTCCCCAGCAGGCCCACTTACACCACTGTCTCTCCTTACATGCATTTACTGGGGAAACGCTGTCTGTCGTTATGTGCATTTACTGGTGAAAGGCTGTCTCTCATTGCATGCATTTACTGGTGAAACGCTGTCTGTCATTACGTGCATTTACTGGTGAAAGGCTGTCTGTCATTACGTGCATTTACTGATGAAACGCTGTCTGTCATTATGTGCATTTACTGGTGAAACACTGTCATTATGTGCCTTTACTGGTGAAAGGCTGTCTGTCATTGCATGCATTTACTAGGGAAACGCTGTCTCTCATTACGTGCATTTACTGGTAAAACGCTGTCTCTCATTACATGCATTTACTGGTGGAACACTGTCTCTTATATGCATTTACTGGTGAAAGACTGTCTATCATTACATGCATTTACTGGTGAAATGCTGTCTCTCATTACATGCATTTACTGGGGAAACACTGTCTCTCATTACATGCATTTACTGGGGAAACACTGTGTCATTATGTGCATTTACTTCATTTTTTTAATGTAACTACATTAGCTGGTATAACTACATCACAGTTAGCCCCGCCCACATGCCATCATGACCACACCCATTTTTCACTGCGGCGCATAATTTCTCCCATGAGCCCCGCCTGCCAGCCATTGTGCCCCTTTTGAGCCCCCCCAAAAATCTGAAGCTGGAGCCGCTGCTGGTTATAGCTACCAAAAACACTGTTTTTAACGTAAGTAGTCTTAAGTCTAAGTCTTCTGATGGTACAAAAGGTACTCTGGATAAAGCTTTCAAAACCGTCGAAAGATCCCATTTAGGAAAGGTCTTCACTCGAACTGGCCTTTTCCGTTCCACCGATTTTAAAAATCTCAAAATCAAAAGGATGCTTCGCCAACTGTTTGTCTAAAAAGACCGACAAGGCCGACACCTGGACCCTAATTGTGCTTAGGGCTAGGCCATTATCCACACCATTTTGTAAAAATTCCAATATTGTTCCAATTTCAGAAGACTTAAACCTAGACTGTATTAACCACTGGTTATAAGTCTTCCAGTACTTTCCATAAATTTTACGTGTATTTAATTTTCGACTGTCCAGAAGGGTTCCTATCACCCTATCTGACAGCCCTTTCCCCCTTAGGATTGACTTTTCACTAGCCAAGCCGAGAGATTCCAGGCTAATCCCTGTGGAACATTCACCCCGTGGACTGTGATTAGATTGTCCACTTTCGGTAATTGTATTGGTCCCGCTATTCTCATTCTCAATAACAGTGGAAACCATGATCTCTTTTCCCAATTTGGTACTACTAATATGACGGTAACTGTGGACTTCATTATTTTCCTGAGAACTAGAGGCAATATGTTCAGAGGTGGAAACGCGTACGCAAGTTTGAATTCCCACTCTTGCGCCAGAGCATCCACTGCTGATGGATGATCCAACGCATTCAGTGAAAAGAACATCTCGCACTTCGCATTGGCTCTGTTTGCAAATAGATCTATTTCTGGAATCCCCCAAATTTGGGTCAGTCCCCTGAATACTTCCGTATTCAAGGTCCATTCCATATTTGACGTCTGCATCCGGCTGAGAAAGTCTGCCAGATTGTTCAGTGAGCCTTTTAAGTGGACTGCTGTGAAGGATTTTAAGTTGTTCTCTGCTATTTCCAGAATTTCTAGGGAGAGATTCAGTAGTTTGAAGGATTTTGTCCCCCCTTGTCGGTTTATATAAGCTACCACCGTAGCATTGTCCGTTCTCAATTGCACATGCTGGTCGTTTAACAAGTGCATTGTTGCAATCATCGCAAGCTTTACTGCCAGCATTTCCCTGTAATTTGAAGATTGATTTTTGATATGCTGATTCCAGAGACCCTGCACCTTGAATTCCTTTACGTGTGCCCCCCAGCCTAACATGCTTGCGTCTGTTGTTAGAATCACCTCTATTGGGAATTGCCACAATCTTCCTTGTATTAGCGTCTGTTTGTTTAACCACCATTGTAGAGACACCTTTACTTCCTCCGTTATCTGTACATTGCGATCCAATGTCTGCACTGTTCTGCCCCAACTTTTTAGCATCCACAATTGTAGAATCCTCGTGTGCACCATTGCCCACTGAACTGCTGGTGCCGAGGACGTCAATAGACCCAAAAGTCTCATTGCATTTCTGACTGATATCAGTGTCAGTGACCTGAAATGCTTTATCTCCTGCACAATTTTTTCTATCTTTTGTTCCGGCAGGAATATCTTTTGTTCTATCGTGTCTATCATGAATCCTAGGAATTGAATTGTTTGAGTTGGAATCATGTGAGATTTTTCTACACTGATTATCCAACCTGCCTTTTTCAGTTCCGTCGTTACTATGTCTCTGTGACGTAACAACTGTTGTACTGAATCCGCTTGTACCAGTAAATCGTCCAAATAAGGAATCAGAATGATTCCTTTCTTGTGAAGTTCCGCAACGATTTCCGTGATAACTTTTGTAAAGATTCTCGGCGCCGACCTTATCCCAAACGGGAGGCAGCGGAACTGGTAGTGCTGTATTCCATTTGTATCGTTTACCGCGAATCTCAGAAACGCCTGTGATTTGATTTCGATTGGTACATGCCAATAAGCATCTTTCAGATCTATGCTTATCATGTATCCCCCTGGAATCAGCAGATTCCGAACCGAGTAAATTGATTCCATCCTGAATTTTGAATGTTTTATGAACGGATTTAATGGTTTTAGATTCAGTATTAGTCGAAACTTTCCTGTCGGTTTTTTGACTAAAAATATCTTTGAGTAGAACCCCTTCTTTTCCTGTTCTACGGGCACAATCGTTATTACTTTTCTTTCCATCATGTCCTGCAGAATGCTCCGCAAATCTTGCGTATTTTCTGCAATCTTTAAAGGATTCGTTGTCACATAACGTGTAGGAGGTTTCTCCTGAAACACTATGTGATAACCGTTTTCTATGAGGTCTATTATGAATAGGCTCTTTGAAATTAATTTCCAGTGTGGAAGAAATTGCCCCAGCCTTCCTCCCACCTGGTTTTCGTCGTCACTTTTGCTTAAATTGCACGTCAGGGTTTTTGAACAAAGCATTAGGTCTGCTCTGTTCTCTATTAAAAGACCATTGCTTCCGCTTACTCTGCTGGTTCGGTTTAAAGGGATACTGTAGGGGGGGTCGGGGGAAAATGAGCTGAACTTACCCGGGGCTTCTAATGGTCCCCCGCAGACATCCTGTGTTGGCGCAGCCACTCACCGATGCTCCGGCCCCGCCTCCAGTTCACTTCTGGAATTTCTGACTTTAAAGTCAGAAAACCACTGCGCCTGCATGCCCGTGTCCTCGCTCCCGCTGATGTCACCAGGAGTGTACTGCGCATACACAGACCATACTGGGCCTGCGCTGTGCGCTCTTGATGACATCAGCGGGATCGAGGACACGGCAACGCAGGCGCAGTGGTTTTCAGACTTTAAAGTCTGAAATTCCAGAAGTGAACCGGAGGCGGGGCCGGAGCATCGGTGAGTGGCTGCGCCAACACAGGATGTCTGCGGGGGACCGTTAGAAGCCCCGGGTAAGTTCAACTCATTTTCCCCTGACCCCCCTACAGTATCCCTTTAACGTTCTGTTTGTCCTTACGAAAAAACTTTTTCGTTTGTTGAAAAACTTTTTTCTTTGGAAAGGACTTCTTTTTATCCGACATACGCTCCAGAATTTGATCTAATTCCGGCCCAAATAATAGATCACCCGAAAACGGTATAGTACAGACCTTGCTTTTGGATAAAGGACTTCCTTCCCAAGTTTTTATCCACAAATTTCTTCTAGCTACATTGGCCAGTGCCGCTGCTCTTGCAGTCAGTCTAATGGATTCTGAGGCGGCATCTATTATAAAATGAACGGCTTTAAACATTACCGTAAATGAATTAAGTATCAATTCCTTGCTGGACCCAATTTTAATGTGTCTTTCAACCTGCCGCATCCACAAGTTAAGTGTGCGAGCAACCACCGTAGTGGCTGCAGCAGGCCGAAAATTCGCACCAATTGCTGTCCACGTCTTCTTTAACCACCCTGGCGTTCTGATTAAATCGCCAGGGTGGCTGCGGGAGGGTTTTTTTTAAATAAAAAAAAAACTATTTCATGCAGCCAACTGAAAGTTGGCTGCATGAAAGCCCACTAGAGGGCGCTCTGGAGGCGATCTTCCGATCGCCTCCGGCGCCCAGAATAAACAAGGAAGGCCGCAATGAGCGGCCTTCCTTGTTTTGCTTATATCGTCGCCATAGCGACGAGCGGAGTGACGTCATCGACGTCAGCCGACGTCCTGACGTCAGCCGCCTCCGATCCAGCCCTTAGCGCTGGCCGGAACTTTTTGTTCCGGCTACGCTGGGCTCAGGCGGCTAGGGGGGCCCTCTTTCGCCGCTGCTCGCGGCGAATCGCCGCAGAGAGGCGGCGATCAGGCAGCACACGCGGCTGGCAAAGTGCCGGCTGCGTGTGCTGCTTTTTATTTCGTTAAAATCGGCCCAGCAGGGCCTGAGCGGCAGCCGCTGGCGGTGTTGGACGAGCTGAGCTCGTCCAGACCGCTCAGCTGGTTAAGGCAAACTCAGTTTTTTTGTCAGCGGGATCTTTTAGGTTACCTATATCCTCAAATGCTAATTCATTGTCACGATTAACATGGGCAAATGCTGCATCTAACTTAGGACATTTGTCCCAATGTTTACTATCATCCTCTGAAAATGGAAACCTGCGTTTGAATCCCCTAGATAAGAAAACCTTCCTGTCTGGATTCTTCCATTGGTTATTAATCATGTTTTTAGTGGAGGTATGTACTGGAAACACTGATGGCGGATCCCCCTCCATCCCTGCATACAATTCGTCATGCACCGACGTGGTCTGCGGTGTGTCAGAGTTTAAGTCTAACGCCTCATATATTGCTTTCAACAACTCTTCAGTCTCTGCAGATGCAAACTTAAATCTTGAGGGCTTATCCTCATTAATTTCTGTATCTACATCATCCCCCTCAGATACTGACAAATCATCTAAATCCACATCCTCAGGTTCTGAATCAGATAACACCTGTCTATTAGTTTTAGCATTACATTTTTTATGCACATTTCCTGGCTCATCTGAATTTCTTTCTCTTTCTGATGCAGGAATATCATTATGCCCTGTCGACTCAGTAATCACTGCTGTACTCGCTTGTGTATTGCCAGGTACATCCTGATTAACATTAACCACTGGAGCCGGAATCATAGATACCGCCATTGCTTCTCTAAAGGCTTTAATAGATTCCGCCATTTCACTCCTCATAGTACTCATTAAATACTTATACGATGTGGCAGATTCTTGATTCAATACAGTGATTATACATGCTTGACAAAGTTTTAGTCCATGTATGCGACAATTTGACATTACAGGTAGGGCAACGCTTAGACCTGGGCCTGTCAGCAGCATTACTCTGAAAATCAAACACAGGAAAACAAAACCCAGTCACAATCAAAAAACAATGCTTGATAATCCCTACATTGCCCCCACAGCTAAGGCTAGCTGTAACAGTTCCACCAAACCAGCAAGTATCTCACCACTCCTGCGTCTGCTTTGGTTTGGTCTGCCTCAGGCTTATCGACCTTCGTGTCCTTTTTGGCCTCCTGCCTCGGATCACAGGTCTCCTGAGCGGTGTCCATCTCTCACTAGTGAGAGAGTGAGACGCCGAGACGCTGCAGCTCTTCACTTTCCGGGCGGCGGAAGTGACGTCACGGCGGCCGGAAGTATCCGTTCCGCCATCTTGGTTGAGGGGAAATTGCACGCACGGCCTCTGCCTACTGCTCCGCCTCTCCCAGCGTCCTGCATCCGCGCCGGTAGCCTCTGCCTCAGAGCGTCTTCGCTGCAGCCCTCCCCCTGTCGCCATCCAACATCCACCATGTGCGTATGAGGGAGGTAAGCCGCTGGATCATCTCCGCTATATTAGCTTCTCACAGCAGCTTGCCCCAGGCCCTTAGCCACCCAGGCTCTCCAGGACCCGGACCACTATAGAGAGACCTGTTCCAGGGAACAGGAAACATCCATACTGCCGGACACCTGCGGTGGGTCTAAATTTATAGAGAGATCAAGTGGATGTTTCCTGTTTCCTGGGAGGGGTCAAATCTCGTAGTTCACCTGTCCTGGAGGGTTACTGGAAAAATGATTGTGCACACACGCTATCAGGACTGGGTGTAGCGTGCGCAACATTAACTAACGCTGTTTGAGTGAGATGATGTTGGTAAATCAACCCCTATAACTGCTTTTGTAAGTAAATTGACAAGGAATAAAAGTATTAATGTACCAAGTTTAATCACTCAACACCTATACCTTTACTTGTGAGGATATACTATACTATACTGCCTCTGAAGAAGCTGGTTTAAACCAGCGAAACAACTGTCAGGCACTTGATACCCCCACTGCATGTACCTGCTGTTTCCCCCACCGGAATAAAGGGATTTTTAAAGGAGTGGTGCCCCGCTTTTTTCTTCAAGCTCGATTGGATGGTCTATTTTTCTGGATGAGCACGCTCTGTATCCTGGTCCCAGTCCTGGTGTGTCTGCCCTGCTACATTTGGTGCCAGGTATCGTTGTTTCTCTTTGTATTTATACTTGTGAGGATATACTTTGTATTACATTTACCAGCTTCTGCACATGCAGAGGGGACACTGGCAGAGAGTGGAGCTGTGATGAGGAACACAGGCTTTTAGGGGCTGGAGGAAGCCCCAGGTAGGTAGATCTGATTCTTTTAATTCTCATGTATACTTTAGGCCAGTTTTACACCTGGACTTTGTGTTTGTGATGCAAAGCCCTGCCCTATTGTCAATCATATGACCCTGCAGCAGAGTGTGCTGACAGGGTCATATGCATAGCACCACCCCCTGTACAGTGATGTACTTCCTGCTGGACAGGAAGTATATCACTGGGATTACCGTCTTTCCATGCATGCACACTGTACTGCAAGATTAATTTAGGCTCTGTTCCCATTTGTTGAGTACCATGTGCTGCCAGCAGGAGCTGATGGTGCATTGTGGTCCAGCTGTAGCAGATGTGCTCCACTATGAAGGAATGCATCTATGTGCCCAGAATTATTGGGGCTGCACAGAAGTGCTGTCTACTTACTGCATTGGATACAATGCAATGTTACAAGGATATAGAGTATAGAGGGGGAAAAAAAAAAAAAAAAAAAAAAGTTACTGGAGTGGAGAACAGACTAGGAAGATCTGTTCCTCTGCACAAGTGGGAAGGAGCAGACACTTGAAGACCATGGCAATTTCAACTAAGGAAAAAGGTTTTAGTCATCTTTACCACCATGCTGCAAGGAGAAACTGGCAAACTACTAACAAGCAACCAGAGATTCCCCCCCCCCAGCCCCACTAAATCTTCCAAGCAGATAGTATTAGAAGCCACAACAGACTATGCAGTTGATTGGTAAGCCAAATTGTCAGCCAATTTTACAAGCTTGAAGTGACCTAAAATTTTTACCAGCAGCTGATGTCAGTTGCTGGACATCCTCACTTTCCTCCTGCATGTACCTACAATGCCCTGTACAGGTCTAGCTGTAGTTCTGAGTCCCCTGGCTGGACTAGGCTCAGTACACAAGGGCATATCCCAGTTTCCAGGGTACTGCTTGAGCAAGCTTGCAGTGCGGCAGCAAGGGAGTCAGAGGGACCCCCACAATGGCTCTGAACAAGTGTGGTGCAAGCAGGGCACCTTGTTTCATTAGTATTTGCTTATTAAACCAAGGTCACCCCATCTTTATAAATGGACATAGATGCAATGAAGACAGAACCAAATCATAGCACCATGTTCTAGCTGGGGGTAGGGATGAAGCTCCAATTTACAATGGTTATATTAGCTAATGGCAAAGTCTATGCAAGTTCATTTCTGGGTTTCCCAAATAATTATCTTGGTTGCTTTTACTGCATTGTATGAAGGGCACCCTATTGCTGGCAGATCAGAAGCATGACTGATGTTAAAGGTTCCCATAGCATGAGCGACATGCCATTTATCCCTCTGGCTAATATTTTACAGAAGTACTCCACATCAGACTTTTACATGTAAATTCTGGCACTGGAGTTTCCCGGTTTCATTTACATCCCTATATTGAGACATCTGTAATCCCATTGCATATGTACTAATCAATCATTTTCTCAAGCAATGCATTTTATAGTCAAGTAGTGTAATCAATAAGCAAAGATGAGACTTTACAAGTAGTTTTAAAACTGCATTTATAATTAATTTTAACCTGATCCTGGAGATGCAACAAAAAGAGTGATCAGTTATGTGCACAAATTTGTGATTAATATTTAAAGAGAATCTGTATTGTTAAAATCGCTCAAAAGTAAACATACCAGTGCGTTAGGGGACATCTCCTATTACCCTCTGTCACAATTTCGCCGCTCCTCGCCGCATTAAAAGTGGTTAAAAACAGTTTTTAAAAGTTTGTTTGTAAACAAACAAAATGGCCACCAAAACAGGAAGTAGGTTGATGTACAGTATGTCCACACATAGAAAATACATCCATACACAATCAGGCTGTATACAGCATTCCTTTTGAATCTCAAGAGATCATTTGTGTGTTTCTTTCCCCCATGAACTGAAGTTTCAGGCTGCTCTTTTCTTCCTGCAAACAGCTTTGCCCTTGTTTGTAATTCCTCAGTATGTGAAAGCCCAGCCAGCTCAGAGGATGATTTATCCAGCTTGTAAAAGATAAGAGAGAAGAGAGAAGCTGCTCTAATCCTAAATAATACACAGGCAGTGTGCAGAGAGGGGCCAGAAGGGGGAGTTCATAGCAGAACCACAACACTGAAGAACTTGGCAGCCTTCCAGACACAGGCCGACAAGTCTGACAGGGGAAAGATACATTGATTTATTACAGAGACTGTCATAGTAGAAAGTGCTGCAGTTAGCCAGAACACATTAGAATAGCTTTTGGAACTTGTAGGATGATAAAAAACAGGATGCAATTTTTGTTACGGAGTCTCTTTAATGTAACAAGTGAGCTAAAAAAATAGTTTTAGAAGTGTTAGTTATAAAATAACGTATAAAAGCTTGTGAATGCAGCCACTAATGCAATAAATAGTTTAGACAATATCAGTTTAGTGATTTCATGGACAAGTTCACTCATGAGTTTAAAGTGCATCAATCAGATACAGTCCCTTAAAAATGCAGCCTTATTACTTTATGCCGTTAAGTGCTTAAGGATGCAGTCAAAACCAAAACTGTCTGTACATCAATTAGTAATTATTTGGGCAGGCATATAGCCAACATCGCCAAGTCCCTTGAGAGATACGTCGCCATTATGATGAATTAGAAGTTCAGTGATGCTACCATGGTGAAGAGACATTCGTAGCCAAGCTTCCGGAGGCACTTGCAGAGTCCTAGAAAGATGGAGGAAACATTAGGCTAGTAGATCCATAACCTTTAGGATTTAACATTTTCCTGTCCACACCAAAAGTCATTGCTGCTTGCAATGAGGCTGTACAAATATGAGGCTCTACCTGGTAAGTTGGTAGTAGATTGGAATATTTAGAAAAGTAAAAAAGAAAACCATCCATTTACAATCCATGCAGGAAATATAAACCCAGTCACTGGATGAGCTACTGAACACTAAGAAATGTCTATTACTTGTCTTTTTAGACCACACACTTCCAGATTAGACTAAAGGATGGAGGGTTGGTTGGGCTTTTGTTTTAGCAATCTTTTCAGGGTAAGAACATACAAATCTGTTAGATTGTTGCCTTACAGGTGATCAAAAACCGTGGGGATTAAAATTACAGTACAGATGCAAAGCTACTACACTTCCCCAGACCTTTGCTACTATCACAATAGCAACATTTTTACATTATGCATAGCAATGGATCATCACTTATGGTGGCTAAACACAGATTGCCACCCAATGTTACAAACAATTCAAGCCCTTTGATCTGAATAAGATCAGAAAGGCAATTAAATCCCCCCCCCCCCCCCCCCCCAATACACTGCACACATTCAATAGGATTTCACAATGAAATCTACTGAAAACCTAGACTGCAGCATTGCACTGTATCAGTAGTGCAATGCTATGGGCTGAATCTGTAACACAAACAAGTCTAGTTTTGATAGATTTTGCTTTTAGCATCTCAAGCACTAGTGAAGTTGTAGAATACTGGTCGCATGTCAGAAATGTTATACATGCCCATAGCTGGGTTAAGACCATGCAGGGCCCCAAGCAGAGCAATAAATTTACCCCCCCCCCAGCCACTGTTGAGTCTCCCCAGCATACAGCATCTCACAAAAGTGAGTGCACCGCTCATTTTGTTAATATTCATGGAAAATTCAACACTGAAGATATGATTCTGTTATACTATGTAAAGTGGTCAGTGTACAGCTTTTCAAACAGTGTAAGGTTATTTGTGCAATATCAACACAGCCATTAAAGGACAACTATAGCGAGAGGTATGTGGAGGCTACCATAATTACTTTTAAGCAATACCAGTTTCCTGGCTATCCTGTTGATCCTCTGCCTCGAATATTTAGCCACACAGACCCTGAACAAGCATGCAGCAGATCAGCTGGCATTGTCAGACTGGACATTAGCTGCATGCTTGTTTCTGGAGTGATTCAAACACTACTGCAGCCAAAATTGGTATGGTTTAAAAGAAAATAAATATGGCAGCAGGGGAGGACTGGGACCTTTTGGCCTAGGGGGAAAACACAAACTAGAGGCCCGTGTTCATGGTAGCCTCAGCATAAATGGTGTCACACATGCGCCCCACTTGCTGTATGCCGCTAATCACATGAGGCGCCCATGCGGAAATACAGCAAGGACACTTACAGGACAGCGTGACAGGTAAAATATAACTGCACAAGCATCGGGTGTCACATAGTACATTTGGAGAGACGACAGCCAGGGGTTTCGGCCGTGTTCGTTGTTCGTGATTATCGCACTCTGTTACCGATGTGCACCGGATTAACCACATCAGCCTGAGATTTCCCAGCATCTCAGATTCTACCAATTTCCACTCCAAAACAAAAAGTTGTTGATTAGTTAGGCAAGCTTGTGGCAGCACTGATTTTCATCCAAGTCGATAGTAATTATCAAAACAGTTGGTTGATCACCGAGTCGACAGATGTATGGCCACCTTAATTCCCCAAGGCTCCCCCCCCCCCCCCCCAACACACACAGACTTATATCCAAAGAGGGACTGTCCCTTCAAAAGAGGGACAGTTGGGAGCAATGATGGTGAGAGAGCAGGCAGAGTTTTTTTTTATTCCCACTGACCCTCCAGGCAAGGCTTTGCTCTGCATCATGCCATGTATATTTACTAGCTTTCCCACCCTCTAATTGCTAATTGGGCTTTTATTTCCCTCAGCCAGCCTAGTGGTTCACCTTATAAAAAAACCTAAATGCAGCAGGCCCTGCACCAGCCCTAAATCATTAAATGAGAGGCAGCCTGGGGGGAAATTTCCCCCCTTCCCCCCTGGCCAGTCCTCCCCTGTATGGCAGCCTCCACATACCTCTCACTACAGTTATTTAATGTCTAAACCACTGGCAACAAAAGTGAGTAAAGCAAGGCAGATTTAAGATTGGGGGGCGGAGATCAACGAATAGGAACGTTTTTTCCCGTTCATTGATCTCCGGGCGAGCGGGCAGCAGCGTACACGAGTGCAGGAGCGCGGACAGCGGGTGCGTATATCTACGCTCTGGGCAGGGAACTGAAGTTAAAAAGGAGCATAGATATACTGTACCCGGGCTGCAAAGTGGTTAATTCTGATAGGCTTCAAGCAAACTGCAAGTGCTGTACTGCTCAATGCAGAGCAAAGTTGGACCATATGGGATCAAGTCGCTGATGGCGCCTTCACTGCAACTCACCAGGTTTGTCACCTCCACAAAGGGCTGCATGAGCCTGCAGGTAATTCGCATGAGTGTCCAGTACATCCCCAGCTATCCAGAGCATGTCCTATGTAATTGTAGAAATACTGTTTGACGGCTTTCTCCTGTTGTAGCAGGCAGTTGAACATCAGGACTGTTGAATTCCAGCGAGTCGGGCTATCGCAAAGCAAGCGTCTCACAGCCAATTTGTTTCTCCGCTGAATATCAGCAAAGCATGCCATGGCCGTGTAAAACCGCCTGAAATGCCCACACAACTTCCTGGACTGCTTCAGGATGTCCTGTAAGCCTGGGTACTGACAAATCTCTGAATGAGATTCAGCACGTGCCATGCAGGGTACGTGTCAACTTTCCCAAACGCAAAGCCAACAAGAGATTGCTGCCGTTGTCACACACCACATTGCCGATCTCAAGTTGGTGTGGGGTCAGCCACTGATCCACCTGTTCAGAGCAGCCAGGAGAGCTGCTCCAGTGTGACTCTGCACTTTGAGGCAAGACATGTCTAAGAAGGCATGACAGTCGTTCCTGGCATGCAGCATAGGCCCTGGGGATCTGGGACTGTGTAGCTGGAGAGGTTATTGCAGCACCAGTAGAGTTGAACTGCCACTCAGCCAAGGAGGAGGACAGTGGAGAGGATGTAGCAGGAGGAGAGGAGGTGGCAAAATGCCTGCCTGCAAGCTGTGGAGGTGTCACAACTAGATCTGCTCCACAGCCATGTACTCCCCACTTGCCAGCAGTCACCAGGTGACCCAATGGGCTGTGTAAGTAATGTACCTGCCCTGACAGTGCTTGGCAGACCAGGCATCCGTGGTCAGATGGACCCTTGACCCAATACTGTGTGCCAGAGATGACACCACTTGCCTTTCAACTTCATGGTACAGTTTGGGTATAGCCTTTGAGAAATAGCGGCCTGGTATCTTCCACTGCGTTGTCCCAATGGCCACAAATTTTCGGAAGGCCTCAGCGTCCACCAGCTGGTATGGCAACAGCTGGCGAGCTAACTGTTCCGCCAAGCCAGCTGTCAGACACCGTGCAAGGGGGTGACTGGCAGACATTGACTTCTTCCGCTCAAAGATTGCCCTCATGGACACCTGGCTGCTGCTGTGTGCAGAGGAGCAGGAACCGCTCAAGGTGAGAGGTTGAGTGGAGGAGGGTGGCTGTGATTGTGAAGGTGCAAGGGAGAAAGTGGCTGAAGATGATGCACCTGAAGGAGGAAGAGGAGAAGGAGGGTGGATTTGCTTGTGCGTGATGCTTTTCTTCAGGTGGTCTTCCCATTGCAGTTTGTGCCTTTTCTCCATGTCCATTTCTCAAAAGGCAGTTGTCCCTACGCGGCTGTTGGCCTTTCCACAGCTCAATTTTTGGCCGAGAGAAGAGATGGAATTGCTCTGATCTAAAAAAAAAAAAAAAAAAAAAACCACTAACAAACAAACAATCCACATGGCTGAGCCCAGGGTTGTGGGCAGTATGGTGGCATCAGCAGCCGACGTTGAAGGGCATGTTGGCTGGCTGTCCATAGGTGGCGATACATGGCGCCGGACACTGCCACCAGCTGTTTGACGACAAGCTCCCTCTGCATCTTTCAGGAACTCTTCTCCTATTCCTCCTCCGACTCCCCCTCTGAACTGTCCCCCTGTTCATCTCTATTGGGAACCAACGTGACATCCGTATCATAAACATCCTCCCCAGCTTAGCTTGCCTCAGACACCTCAAACTGCACCAACAGCAGGTACTTAATCATCCTCCTCCCTTACGTCCATAGTGTCGCCTAACTGAGACATATGAGGTGGTGTAACTTGCTTAGTGCCTTCATCTTCAATAATGGCTGTGAATCAGTGAATTCCCCCACCAAATAAGTCCTGCGAAGTGTCCAATGCAGCAGATGTGGTGCTTGTAGTAGCGCTGGTGGCTGCGGAAGAGGAGGTGTTCTGTGTTAAATAGTCAACCACGTCCTGTCAATCTTGGGAGTCGATGGGACGTGCCTTCTCCAGAGCACTATACTTTTTGGCCAGGGCCAAATGAAATCACGTCAGCGCGGCCGCGAACAGACCTGCGGGTGGCCTGCCTGTGCCGGTTTTGTCTATATCGTTTGGGGAGGGTCTGGGGGTGTAGTGAAAGGTATGCACTGACTTGACTAATACAATGTGCAGTTACACAGGTGCAGTCAAAGGTATGCAGTGACTGGTATACTACACAGCGTGAGGTCACACGGGTACTGTGAACAATTATGCAATGACTAGTGTCACGGAACAGCCGTGAGAAACGCAGGCAAATCAGAAGGATTCACGCAGTCAATTTTCTGATCACTTCCTGGTTAGATTTGGATGACATTCCTTCTTTTAAAAGACAGTTAGCTTTCAGCAGGAACTGTCCCAGGCACCCAGCTGTGCTAAGGGCCCACCCATCAGATGAAGTCAGATAAGTAGCCTGACAGGACCAATTTAGAAGAGAGAGTGAGACCCCTCGGCCCCGATCTTAGCAGGGAAGCCGACAAGTAGCCTGCTGTCCTAGCTTCAAAGAGCCCTTCACCTAGAACTGACCTGCTGTAGTTCCTAGATATATATAATAATCCATAAACTGCTATATTTGTCACATTTCTCGTGTTACAAGACTGGCAGGCCATCCAAACTCAGAGCGTGCTGGGCTTTGCCTGGCGCTGGTACTGAGAACGTTTCAGAACATTCTGAGGTAAGGGCTGTTAGGCAGTTCGGAAGTGCCCTGGTGATACCACAGAGGTCCTACCCCTCATGTTTGGTATCAGGGGGCTGGGTAAATCGGGACAGACCTGAAAAGGTTAGTAAATCTGCCCTGACCTGTATGGTTCTGTGAGAGCCCATATAAGATTAGATATGATTTTTGGTCCCCAGCAGAAGGGGAGGACTCGACTCATCTCATGTTCTAAGAGGGGGTGTGGTTCCCGCCCTAACTCCCTCCGACTGGATCAGGGGTATAAGAATGGCAGAGGACCTAAAAATCAATGTCCTCCACTTTGAAACATGATTACATCCTTGCCAGCTTAAGGACATACTGGCATCTGGCTTGTTTGGACTTTGACACTGAGTCCTCCACTCTGAAATTAAGGACTGAAAGGACACATTTCCACGAACCTAAGTATTTTCTCCTTATTTTCATACTGGCTATTAATGTTTCTATAATTGTTGATTTTAATGATTTTCTGTATATATTAATTCTTCATGTTGCATATTTAACAAACGATGCTATCGTCATTTATTCATTCAGCTACCCTGCTATTCAGCCGCACAAACTGAACTCTGACTTCTGAAGAGTCGCTACTATTGTTGCTAGCTAGACAGAATAGAGTGTTTAACCGTTTTATTTGCAGGTCTAGAATCAGACAGTCAGTGGGCTCCTCTGTCATATGGTAACAGAGGTGGTGGCAGTTATACCCTGAAATAGTGTGTAAATTGTATTACCGTAACTCACAGGCTCCCTTCTAGTCGGTCTGCGGCCAAATTCCCAGCGGTTTCTGTGCACCGATTGCGACCACAGATTGCATGGTCTGTGTGCTGAAACAGATTGGAAGGCATTGTCGGTACGGCCACTAGGGGCCCTGTAACAACTAGTATCACAAATGTGCTGCTGTCACATGAACCGTGACCAGGTGCAGTGACTGGTATAAAATATAACACTGCTTGCGGTCACATAGGTAGGTGCACTACTGAACAGGTATGCAGTGATTGGTATTACAAATGTGCAGCTGTCACACACAGAACAGGTGCAGTGACTGGTGGTATACAACACTGCATGCGCTCATGTAGGTAGGTGCACTGAACAGGTGGGTATGCAGTGATTAGTATTACAAATGTGCAGCTGACACACACACGTAGTCACTGAATGTGCTGGGCCTGGCAGTGGCACAGTAGGAGTTACCAAGGAGCCAAGGTCAAGAAGCTGCGACTGACTGGGCTGTATATGCAACACAGGTGTCTGTGGGAATATTATATAAAATCCACACACACACACACACACCTCTCTATCACAAGAACAACATTAGCACTCAGAGCTGTTGATGAGGAGGAGTGCTTTTTAGCAATAAGTATCAGCAAGAAGGCGCAACTTAACAAGCCTAATACAAGAGCCTAACTAAGCTTTTCTTATGTCAGCAGGTTCTCTCCCTTCTCCAATTACTGCAGCCACACGAGTGAGTGAAAAGGCTGATGCTGCCTGCAGTTTATAAGGGGGGGGGGCAGGAGGGAGTGTAGCCCGATTGGCTACCCTGTGTCTGCTGACTGATGTAGAGGGTCAAAGTTGACCCTGATGTAGTATAGGGGCGGGTTGAACTCATAGTTCAAGGTTCACCACCGAAGTTCGCGCGAATGAGTTCACAGTTTAACTGTTCGGTCCATCTCTAATCACAGCATGAATGCTACTGGAAACATTCAGCCACCTCTTGGGATGTTTCCCTCACTTTCCCCTCCAGGGGAAACTAAGAATTTCTACTCACACCTGAAGTGAGAAAGAATATCAACATTATTTACCTGCAAATATGACATACCTGCCTCGCTGTCTGTTCCTCTCAGAAGGTTACCATTCTTACAATGATTACTTCTAGTTCTGACAAGGTTGTCAGAACTGAAATAAATTGGTTGCTGTCAGTTATAACTGAAAGGACAACTGATGAGCAAGATAATGACCATGTTTCCCTATGGCTCAAGTGGGCAACAGTTTAACAGTGTGCTGACCAGGAAGCGATTACAGGGTAATGGCAATTTTCAAAATGGAGGATGGAGAATTCCTTTGATTACAGTGGACAAACAGGACACAGGAGAGAAGAACGAGATTGAGGACTATGGAGAGTATGACGTGTGTATTTTTTCAGTTTTGGTTTAAGCTAGAGCTCAGCAAGTATTACCTGCATACAAGGTAGCGGATTACATTGTCATGGCAGACAATTATCTCATAGCTGTCTTCTTTTTGCTCATAGTCAGCTCGGTGAATGAACTTCCTAAATGCAGCTTCTATACGAGGTCCATCTGTATAATACTGGACAAGACATTTCCATAACATTAGTGCTGCCTAAACTGGAGCATGCAATATTTTCTTTGCAGTTGATGCAAAATATGGTAGCTGTTGTAACTGAAAATTATAATTCAAGGACTCACAAAAACTTCTGGCCTCCAGTGCTGACATGGGTCTGGTTGGATGGGATGGCCTTCTTGCAGCAAGTCAGAGCCTGTTCGTGCCACACCTGACAAAGAGGGTAGTTGGAAGATAAACATTTGAATCTAAAGGCATCAAAATTGACAGCATTTCAGTACTTTAATTAGGAGTACCAATTTAAAGAGACACTGAAGAAAAAAAAAAAAAAAAAAAAAAAAGATATAATGAATTGGTTGTGTACTATGATTAATTACTAGAAGATTCTCATTTTTATTTTCAGGTATATAGTGTGTTTTCTAACATTGCATCATTCTCTAATATGTGCAGATTACACAACACTCTGCATTCAAAATGATTCTTTCAGAGCAGTCTGTGAACTAATGACCTCTCTTCTGGCAGATAAAAAGAAGACCGTTCACTTACAGTTGAGATAATAAAAGTCAGAAGACAGCCCTCTCCACGACTTTGAAAGTCGTAGAGATGAATGGCTTTTTTGCATAGAGATAACTGGAGTTTAACTCTTCCTGTACTGGAAACAATTACACTGATGTATCTGATCTTAATGTTTTATTTCTTAGCTGTGCTACACATACAAATATAATTTTTTTTTCGCTTCAGTGTCTCTTTAAGGGCCCTTTTTACACTTACTGCATTGCAGTACTCTCCTACTGCAGCTTGTCACAATGGTCATTACAGGCAATGGAACAGGACACTGCCTGCAATGAAACAGAAGTGCTCTGGGTGGCAGAAGCTGCAGTGTTACCATGTGACTTCTGTGCTAATCCCAGAAGTCTTCCCTTAAAGCGGACCTGAACTCTTGCACAGGAGGAAAACCGAGAAATGCACCCTGTATGTATTTAGAGAGTTTAGCCTGTGTAATTCCCCCTCATTTGTGTCTAATCACAAGTTGTAATTTGATCCTTCCCTGTGTCACATGACTGCCTATGGCAGAGAAGCCCATTTAAAAAGCACAGGCTGTAAACAATATGTCTGCTTCCATGAATTCAGCAGTAGAAACTGCACATTTTATGATTTGTATCAGCGTTAATCCATAGTTTAAAAATTATGCTGTATCTTTTAGAGCAGAAAGCAATTCTGAGTTAATGTCCACTTTAAGTCACACCATATCATTAGAGGAAAGGGGGGGGGGGGGGGGGGGGTTGGGAAGCACCAAGTGCAAAAGGGGCCTAAATGTCACAAACTATGTTTGACATTTACAAGGATGGCAAGTGCTCATTGCCAAGCAGCACCTGGCATATAGATGGCTGTAGGAAAAAAAGCCTTCTGGAAAAAAACTGCTTTCACTACAGTCTGTCGGAGTTGTACACACCGCAACCAGTGGGAATCCCAAGATACAAAGAATGATGGCCAGTTGTACCACTTACCTTGCAGGCACTGGCCAATGATTTCTGATGTCTCTTTGGCCCTTGTCAATGTAGAGTAGGTTATGTGATCATAATTATACCCCAAATCAGCCAGACGCTTACCAGTCAATTGTGCCTGTTCACGACCTACAATAGAGGAAACCCCCCCAAAAAAAAAAAAAAAAAAAAAAAATATATTGTAGTGTAGTATTGTGGTTGATTGAACAAACAGTGACTGTTAAGGCATTAAGGTGTGAGACTATGGGGAGATCCTCAACATTACATTTGTGAAAACTAGAATATATTTTACAAGAAAAAGGGTCACTTACTCCATTTTTGGAGTAAGTTATGCAAACCTTGCACTCCAGTTCTGACCAGTGAGGCCCTGTTCACACAGCATGTGATGCTGTCCGGATTCCGGCAACGCGTGCAGGAGGCAGACACTCATGACATCCGAAAGTGCATAGACTGCATGTGTTTCGGGCCAGTGCAATCTGGGAACGCATGCTGCATGCATTTTTTTTTTTAACAAAGACACACGGCTGACCCATACACTTTCAGTGAATGGGATCAGCCACGCAGCACATACAAATGCAAATGTACATACGCGCATGTTGTGAATGCACAGCCATCCGCATTTGAGGATGTGATGGGGCCTTATGATCCTCTCATCAGGGGCCATGCATGTAAAGAACAAAGAATGTGCTCTGAGACTAAGCCACACCTGACTAAAATTAAAGATATAAAATGCAGCTACAACGGATTCCTCTAGCGCTAGCTACACGATTCCCTGCTCCCTCCCGATCGCGGTGATCATGCCCATCAGGAAATCCCGTTCTGAACGGGTTTTCTGTCAGAGCAATCAACCCTCACCTGAGCGGTATTCAATTAATCCATTTTCAAGCTGCATATAGGTTTGCATATAAAAGTTGTAGTCCTATATGAACTTGCATCTTATTGGACTGAAATTAGAGATTAATACACATATATACTAACTTGCTGCATGCAGACTTTGTATTAAAGTCTATGTCCAGTCTCCATTGCAGTTCACACAATGAAACTGACCCTATTCTAAAGGCAATACCATTTCTGCAGAATACTTGTGTAAATTCTGACAATTTGATTATTTACACTTTAAAAACCTGCCCATTAGAGTTTAAGTTAAGACATTGATACCTTAGGGCTCTTACACAGTGGGACGTTAAGGCCGCATAACATTCCCCTAACGCAACGCATGGTGGTGCTGAAGGTGGACGCTACATAGAGCCGCGTTACACGGCTCTTGGTGCGCCGTTTTCGTTTGATAGAACCGGCAATGATTCATATGAATCATTGCTAGCAGGCAGAGAACATTAGCCATGTGGCTAGGCAAAATAGTGGACTCTCATCTCCTGCATACAAACAAACAACATTACTGAGCATGTGCAAACAGTCTAACGTGACTAAAACCGCGTATAACACATAGCATGCTGCACTCTCATTGAACGTGCAACATTACACTGTAACGCAACGTGGGCACTGTGAACAGCCCATTGATTTTTCATTGCTGTGAGTTGGGCTGCATTACAGGCTGCTCTAATGTGTGCCTGTAACGTCCCACTGTGAAAGCAGCCTTAAGGTATCAATGTCTTAACTTAAACTCTAATGGGCATAAGGAGGATATCCGAACTGACATGTGACATGATAGACATGGGTATGTACAGTGCCTAGCACACAAATAACTATGCTGTGTTCCTTATTTTTCCCTCTCCGCCTGAAAGATTTAAGTATCAGGAATTTAAAGAAAACCTGAACTGAAAATTAAAAGTCAAAATAAGCATACACAAGTCATACTTACCTTCCATGTAGTCTACTCCTCAATCTCTTTCTCCTCTCCTGCGTCCTGTTTGTCCACTGTGATCAAGGGAATTTTCCGTCCTCCATTTTGAAAATGGCCAATACCCATAACAGCTTTCTGGTCAGCACACAGTTAAACTGTAACATTGCCCACTTGAGCCATAGGGAAACATGGACATTACCTGGTACATCAGTTTTCCTCTCAGCTATAACTGACAGCAACTGATATATTTCAGATCTGACAAAATATTGTCAGAACTGGAAGGGATTATTGTCAGAAGAAAATTGTGAGCTTCTGAGAGGAACTGATGGCAAGGTAACTATGTAATGTTCATTTGAAGTTACCTAATGTGTTTATTTTAAATATTTTTACTCAGTACAGGTTCTCTTTAAGTGGCTGGCTCAGGCAGGAAGTGACTACAGGGTGACCCTAACTGAAAAAAAAAAAAAAAAAAAAAAAAAAAAAAAAAAAAGACCCTTTTTACCTCTATTGGCTCAGAAGCCATTTTCTGCTAGGAAAGTGTTTTATAGTAGGAATTTATCAGTGAGGGTCACACGGTAAGTCACTTCCTGTCTGAGTCAGTCACTTACATACCTGATATTTAACTCTTTCAGGCAGAGAACAAAAAAAAAAAAAAACCCACACAGCGTAGTTGTGTGTGCTTGGCACTGTACATACACATGTCTATCTCATCATGTCACTTTGTGTTACGCTTGGTGGTATATTCTCCACAGTCAGCACGTGGTGTATATCCTGACGTGAAGGAGGTACACACGCTAGCACAAGGAACCAGGATATCCCCAGTTTAGTGGAGGAGAGGACTGACGCCAACAGGAGATGTGGCATACAGAGCAGGCGTAGATCCGAACAGCCAGAAACAATCCTTCCACTATAGTGGCTCAGCGCAAGGTAGCACTGTGCATAAACCAGACCTCAGAAGATCAGGACAGGTAACAGAATGAACGCTTTCTTAACTAGTCACTGCTTAAAGGGGAACTGAAGATAGAGGTATATGGAGGCTGTCATGTTTATTTCCTTTTAAGCAATACCAGTTGCCTGGCAGCCCTGCTGATCCTCTGCCTCTAATACTATTAACCATAGCCCCTAAACAAGCATTCAGCAGATCAGGTGTTTCAGTTGTTCAGACTTTAAAGTCAGATCTGACAAGACTAGCTGCATGCTCGCTTCTGGTCTTATTCATATACTACTGCAGAGAAATAGACCAGCAGGGCTGCCAGGCAACTGGTATTGATTAAAAGGAAATAAACATGACAGCCTCCATATAGCCCTCTCTTCAGTTCCCCTTTAAGGTGACAGCAAGCGTCCATAACAAGACAGACTGAAATGAGGCAGCCAATGCAGTTGCGTGCCTCACAAGGACAGGACAGAATAGTCAGGAAATAGAGTCAAAGAAGGCAGACCTAGTACATACAAATATACAATAGGTAAGATTTCCTAGCGTATTACGATTACAGCTATCAATGAACTACAACGACTGACATATGTATATATCGGCGATAAACCGATATATGACATAAGCAAGGAACACTAACTAAGAACTGGAGCAGGACTAGGAAGATTTGCTACTTCGACACAGAAGCGAGCGCAATCCAACCGGACTGACTAGCCAAGCACGGGTGATCACGATACGCGCAACCTACCAAAACGTGCTGAAAGCTGAGTGACTGAACAGTTCGTGTACGTATATATCAGTGACACTGATGTATTAACGTAACACAAATACAAGGGAAAACAAACACGCTAGTATGCGTATATATATTAGCGATGAACCGATATAGGATGCAAGACTAGCAAGTAACAAATACTGAAAGAACAGGACTTAGAAGGACTCACTGACCCCTTTGCAGGAGTCAGTGCAGTCCACACGAGATCTACGAGCGAGGAGTGCCAGATAGTGTTGGGCGAACACCTGGATGTTCGGGTTCGGGAAAGTTCGCCGAACATGGCCGCAATGTTCGGCATGTTCGGGCCGAACCCCGAACTCCCCGAACATCCCGCTTGTAGGGGCCCTATGGGGTCGCAGGCATAAGGGGGGGAGCATGCCCCGATCGCGGGGGGGGGGGGGGGGGGGGTCGGAAATTCCCCCCACCCCCTCCGCTAGCGCTCCCCCCTCTGCCCGCTTCCCCATACAAAAGTTGCAAGAAGTACCTGTGTCCGGGTGGTAGTGGGTGGCTGTCTGGCTGGCAGTGGGCGGCACTATGCAGTGACTAAATGAGGAGGAGGAGTCCGGAGAGTGACGCGTTGAGGGAGGCCGGGCAGCGGGCGGTTCAGCAGTACTACTGCTGAACCGCCCGCTGCCCGGCCTCCCTCAACGCGTCACTCTCCGGACTCCTCCTCCTCATTTAGTCACTGCATAGTGCCGCCCACTGCCAGCCAGACAGCCACCCACTACCACCCGGACACAGGTACTTCTTGCAACTTTTGTATGGGGAAGCGGGCAGAGGGGGGAGCGCTAGCGGAGGGGGTGGGGGGAATTTCCGACCCCCCCCCGCGATCGGGGCATGCTCCCCCCTTATGCCTGCGACCCCATAGGGGGGCCGTATTCGGCCGAACAGGGCCCTGTTCGGCCGAACAGGGGCCCTGTTCGGCTAGTAATTTGGCAGTTCGGGCGAACGCGAACAGTTTGGCCGAACACCACCAGGTGTTCGGCCGAACTCGAACATCACCCGAACAGGGTGATGTTCTGCAGAACCCGAACAGTGGCGAACACTGTTCGCCCAACACTAGTGCCAGAACAGAGTAACAGACTGATCTGAAACTATGATAGCCCGAGGAGCCCTGCAGGAAGCAGTCCTTTATACTGAGGTCATCCAATGGGAGCAGACATGCAGATTCCCACACAGGTGAATTATAAATCACAGGCTGACAGCAGGAAAGGGCAGACAATGATATGCAGAAGGAATCACTCAGGGCCCTTTTCCACTAGCAATTGCTAGCGTTCACGCTGAACGCTAGCGATTGCTGAATCGCAAAATGCAGGAACGTTCCGGCGATTGCATTCACGATTTTGCTATGCTGTAGTGTGCATAGCAAAATTGCGGCAAATATCGCTCCGCAGCGCGATCGCGTTTGAGGCAAAAACGAATCGCGGTAGTGGAAGTAACCTACCGCGTTTCCCATTTAGCAAACAGTAGCGAGTAGAAAACCGTAGAAAAAAAAAAATAATAATAAAAATAAAAATCAGCATCGCAAACGCCACTAGTGGAAAAGGGCCCTCAGTGTGTTTGCCAGCAAAACTATGCTAGCAATAGCATGCAAAGAAGTCAAAAACTGCTTGTAAAACTGCAGCCAGCAGTACATGCTGCAGACATGATCATAACACTTTGGGTATCCTTTAAAACTGTCATGAGAATGCAAGTAGCCAAAACTTACCAATATGGAAGAAAAAGCAATAGACTTTCCACATTAACTTCCCACACACTTACCAAGTTTGGTTAATACTTTCTCTGAATCTGTGTTTCCATCCACATTGTACTGCCCATGCCGAACAAGGAATATATGCCGCCTGGATGTGGCTTTATGCTTTTTTAGCTGATGCTTCAAATCTTTCTCTGGCAAGTTCTTCAGGTTTTTTGGGTTAATAAGAGAGCTTGGTTCACGGCTGAGGGGAAAAAAAAAAAAAACAAAAAAAAAAAAACCAATCACCTCATGGTTCTTTTACCCGAGGCAACTACTTCTCAGGATAGGCAATTTAAGAAGATTACACAGGTAATAGTGTAATGACATAGTATTTAGCATCTATGAGTCTTTGGCCTATGACAGTTCTCAAATCTGTCAAGTCCCAGCAACAGAGCTAAAGCCAGGTACACATCTGATGTCAATTGGCCAATTTCACCACTAATGTAGTATGAGATCATACCTGAACATTAAAAATCTGAGCCTCATCATGGGGTTGGTAAAATTGGCAAAACAAAAACCATACTTAAAGTGAACATGAGATGAGAGATATGGAGGCTGCCATAGTCATTTCCTTTTGAGCAATATCAGTTGCCTGGCTGTCCTGCCTCTAACATCAGGCGTTATACGATATTGTCAGAGCGGACAAGATTAGCTAAATGTTTCTGGAGTAATTCAGACACTACTGCAGCCAAATATGTCAGTGGGGCTGCCAGGCTACTAGTATTGATTAAAGGGAAATAACTATAGCAGCCTCCATAGCACTCACCTAGGATTCACCACAAGGCAGTTTGCCATTACATCTATGATGTTACCTGAAACAAAACCACCCTCAACTTAATTCACACCAGAAGCACTATAAATATATACAAATCCAGTGAAGAAAAGGCCTGAACTCCTCAATATTTGGGGGCCGGGACACTTTTGGAGGAGAGTTGCTTTATAAGACGCAGAAAAGACAGACTGGTAGTGAGGCTGGGTTCAGTGGGAATGGTGTTTGCATTGCATTGCTTGCATATAGTCCAAGAAATTGGAAAATTGAATACTCACCTATACAGCAATTTTCCTTTCCTGGCAAGACTCCATGGCAGCATAACATTTGGGCAGTTCCTCGCGTGTAACTGCCAGATAGGACCACCCTGAGTATAAAAGAGACTCCACCCACTGCTCAGTATTCCTTAAAGATGGACGAGCCGCCTGAACAATGGGTGGGAATGTATGCTGCCATGGAGTCTTGCCAGGAAAGGAAAATTGCTGTGTGAGTATTCAATTTTCTAATTTCCCTGGCAACTCCATGGCAGCATAACATTTGGGCACTTACCTAGCTAAGAAAAAAATACAAGGGAGGGAATTTCAATCAAAGAAAAAGATTTTTAATTATATCATATTATATGACACTCAGCAGCAAAAAGAATCATATGCAAACAAACAGTATACATGAGATGTATCATAAAGGCTGATCAACTGCTAGGGAAATAACTTTCTTTCCAAAGTCAGAAGTTGATAATGCTGCTATTTTGTAGTGCCTTATAAAGGTGTGGCCAGAGGCCCAGTTAGCTGCTCTGCATATGGTTTCTATTGAAACTTTTCCGAGCGAAGCCCAAGAAGTCGACATCCCTGTAGTCGAGTGTGCCGAGACTACTTGGGGAGGAGAGAGATTCTTGGACTTATACGCTTTCTGAATAGTGGAAACAATCCATCTTGCTACAGTGCGAATCGTAGCTTCTTTCCCTTTATTAATCCCAGATGTAGTAATCAGAAGCCTTTCCGACACTCTGAATGTTTTTGTTGCATCCAGGTAAGCCTTTATGGTAGAGACTGGGTTGAGAGGATGAGGGTTATTCTCATCCAGAGGATCTTTAAAACAGGGAAGAGTCCATTCTTGGTTATAGTGGAAGTAAGTAGATACTTTTGGCAGGAAAGCTTCCACTGGCATTAACACTATCCTGTCCTCGAAGAATGTTAAGAAAGGCTCTTTACAGCTTAACGCCTGTAGCTCCGACACTCTCCTTCCGGAAGTTATCGCAATGAGAAAGGCCGTCTTAATCGTTAAATTATAAAGGGAGCATTTGTGTACTGGAATGAATGGAGGTTCAGACAGGAAGTTTAGTACTAACGGTAGGTTCCATTGTGGGAACCTAGGCTTTCTAGGAGGTCTCAGTTTTAGTGCTGCTCTGAAAAATTGTTTTTATTAGTACGTCAGAGGACCAACTAACTCCCAATACTGCCGATATTGCAGACGTATGCGAGCGCAGGGTACTATAGGCTAAACCCATTTGCAGACCCTTCGGAAAGAAAGTAAATGGCTAGTCTCCGGATGTAAAGGATCAAAGGAGTATTCTTCAGCGAATTGAACAAATTTCTGCCAGACCTTGTTATAAACCTTTGCAGTGGAAGATTTTCTGGCTGATGGAGTGTTTACGACCTCTTGCGGACATTCTTGGGCTAGCAATCTATGCTTCTCAACTTCCAGGCAGTTAATTTTAACTTGTCCAGATTGGGATGTAGAAATTCCCTCTGTAAAAGTAAATCCTGTAAAAGCGCAAGGCGTATCGGCTGATCTATCGAAAGATTTCAGAAGAGTGTACCAAGGCCTCTTGGGCCAATCGGGAAGGATCGCTATTATCTCTCCTTGGCAGGTCAGAACCTTCTGAAGAAATTTGAATATGAGCGGTACTGGTGGGAAAGCATAAGCCTTGCTGAATGTCCATTCCTGTACCAGTGCATCTGTTGCTACCGCCTGTTCATCCGGATACAGAGAATAGAAGGCTTGAACCCTCCTGTTCGCTCTCGTTGCGAATAGGTCGATCTGTGGTATGCCCCATTCCTTCACCAACTGCTGGAATATTCTTCAGAAATGAATAAAGCATGTCTTTATCTGCTCCACTTTTGATGGCCTCTCCCATGTCATTAATCCAAAACTTCATTGCTCTGGAAAAAGATGTAAGAGCCATCGCCGGTCTTGCAGCATCACCTGCAGTCATGTAGGCTTTCTTGAGATCCTGATTAAGCTGTCTGTCCTGTACATCTTTAAAAGGAGGTACAATCTTCCATAGGTAATGTTGAATTTTTTGCCAACCTGGCAATTGAAGCATCAATTACAGGACAAGAGTCTACTAAGGAATCATCTTTTTCAGAGAGCGGATACATCTTATGTAGTCGGTTCCTGAATGATGGCTTTTTTGTCTGAAAAAAATCTTGACGACTGTGCAGACGTAGAGGGTTTATCGTGCTTTTTCTTATCTTCACTATGTTTTTTGGAATGCTTGGAGCTATAAAAAGAAGAAAAATGCAATAAATAACTGCTCACCCTCCAGAGAGCAGAGGCCTTCACCTACCTTCCTTACCTATTATCTTTATAGTGGTCTTTTGATGTATGCTTCCCCATGGTAGCAACAGATAGCTGCAATAAAATACAAAGGAAAGACTCATTTAGAGTATCATGTGGCAGCTTACAGAATGTGCAAGTGGAGGATTGCGCACAAAAAACATAAGGTACCTTTAAACTGGAAATGACAATCCTGAGATGCGGTTAGTCCCCAGCGTTCCCCCAGGCGTCCACACCGTTCCGGGTATGTATATGGACAGGCAACGTCGGATTATTTCCTGCTTTATAGCTCCAGGACCTACCCGACGCTGCTGCCACTAAGCAAGAAGGCGACTGCAGAGCCTTCTGGTAATATTAGCCGCGGCGCCAGTATCCAAGATGGCCGCCGCGACCTTTGCTCCCTGCGCACAACGTCCGAGCCGGCACACTCGGAAGGGACCATTGCAAAAATCAAGCACCTCATACCCCCAGAAGATCTGCCAACCTTAGTCCACGCCTTCATCACATCCCGACTGGACTACTGCAATGCTCTCTACACTGGCCTTCCAAAAAAGGTCTTGTACCGACTACAGCTGATACAGAATACTGCTGCCAGACTGCTAACCAACCAACCCCGTCACTGCCACATAACGCCAGTCCTGCACTCCCTTCACTGGCTACCTATAGAATGGAGGGTCCTATTCAAGATCGGCCTACTGACATTTAAATCCCTGAATAATTTAGGCCCTGGATACATGAAAGATATGTTGCAGCTGCGTAGCAATCCCCGCATTCTCAGATCAACAGGTTCTAATAATCTAGTCATACCCAGAGTCCACTTGGAAACTTTTGGTCCCAGAGCCTTCTGTCATGCTGCCCCTACGTTTTGGAACTCCTTACCTCAACAGATCAGGACAGCTCCATCCCTGGACGTGTTTAAATCCAGACTGAAAACCCACCTGTTCAGTTTGGCATTTGCAGAAATATAACTTTTGTTGTGTGAATACTTCATCCTACTAATTACTGAATCTGAGAGAGCCTAAGCGCTTTGAGTCCTATGGGAGAAAAGCGCTATAGAAATGTTATTGTATTGTATTGTATTGTATATCGGCGGTTCAGCTTACTTCAGAGAAGCGTTTAACCTCCTAATACACCAGACATCTTAATTCGGCCGGCGGATTTCAGCACAGACAGGTAACTGAAGTGTACTTCATCATATTTAATGATGGTTTCTTAATCCTGGCGACCAACCAGAGACAACTGAACCCATAGGCTCATTTAGAAACCTGGGAACAGAGCTTCAGCCGGCGGCCTGACCGGCTGGAAGCTGCAAAACGCAGAGGTAAGGTTACAACAAAAATCACAAGGAATAAAAAGTACTCAGGAAATAGAGTAGAAGAAAAAGTCACTTATCTGGCGGCAAGGACATAAAAAGGAATACTGAGCAGTGGGTGGAGTCTTTTATACTCAGGGTGGTCCTATCTGGCAGTTACACGCGAGGAACTGCCCAAATGTTATGCTGCCATGGAGTTGCCAGGGAAAAGTAGGCTTCACTCACCGTTAAAAAAAAAGAACCCGAGATAAGAAGCATCACAGGTTCCATACTTACCTGGGGCTTCCTTAAGCCTCCTCGCCCTGTGCTGTCTCCATAGGTGGCTTTGGTTCCCAGCAATTCATCCCAAAAGCCTGGCCAGGTCACGTAGTGTGGCCTGGTGTGCTGTCCTTGGGAGCGTTCTGCACCTGTGCAGTACTACTGCACATACAGATTTCTCCCAGGGATGGTAGCGCGCCTGGCTGTACATGCACTACTCAGCCAGGCTTTTGGGATGAGTTACTGTGGCCTGAGCCACACGGGACTATGGCAAGGGACTAGCAGCCCTAAGGGGGCTTAAGGAAGCTCCAGGTAAGTATTGCTCCTGTGACACTTCTTGTGTCAGGCAGGGCCGGCGCTACCATAGAGGCAAAGGAGGCAGCTGCCCCAGAGCTTGTAGGGGCCCCCAGTGGCTACAAGAGGGAAAAAAAAATTCAAATCGACCTTATAGTTCGAGAAATTCAATTTTAAAGTTTCAAAAGGGAAAAAAAAACAAAAACAAAAAAAAAAAAAAAAAACAGACATTTCAAAACCAGCTGACTTTAATGGTTAATAGCAAATCCACCTTAAAAATTCTAGAAACCCTAAATTTGCAGGATATGTTAAGGAGATCATTGGAAATAAGAGGAAAACACAATTTTTCAAAAAGACCTTATAGTTTGAGAAAATCGATTTTAAAGTTTTGAAGGAAAAAAAAAAAAAAGTATACTTTTAAATGCGGTAAATGTCACTTTTAGTACCTAACGGTAGTGTAATTTTACATGTATCAAAAGAAAGAGCAATAAAATTTCCTGACAGGGTTTCCAGGGGGTCCATGCGCAGCCGCCGTGCTTTGGCCAGGGATCGCTATAGAGCCGCAATATGGCTGTATGAAGATCCCTGGCATTTTTTTCCCATTTTCCCAATTTTTTTTTTTTTTTTTTTTTTTTTTTTGGGAGTGTGGGAATTTTTTTTTTTTTTAAATTATGTGGGGTCCCCCCTCCTGAAACTTTTTAACCCCTTGTCCCCCATGCAGGCTGGGGTAGCCAGAATGTGGAGCTCCGACCGATTGGGGCTTCAAACCCTGACTATACCAGCTGCAAAAAAGGTCCCTTAATGCAAATTTTTGCTCCGGGGTCTCTGTTGGGGGGCCCCCAGGTTTACAGGCACGGAGCTAGGGGGGTTGGAGTAGGACAGGTGCCCCGGGGCGCCGGGTCCCCAAGGGCGCCCAGCTGAGCTACAGGGTTGTTTTTTTTGGGGAGGGGGAGCAGCGCAGAGAAGAGGGAGAGCTGTGAGCAGCGGTGGAGAAGGGGGGCCATCTCCCCCCTCCTTCTCACCTTAGGTGCTCTCCGTCCCTCGCTGTCCCCTCCACAACTAATGTTTGTCCGGGTGGCTGGCAGGACTTACCTCCATCTCGCTCCAGCGCCGGAAGTTCGGGTCCTGCAGCCGCTGCTCTGGACTAGACGAGAGAGTAGCGGCAGATCCATCCGGCGCTGCGACGAGACGCAGGTAAGTCCCGCCCGCCGCCAGCCACCCGGACGGACATTAGTTGTGGAGGGGACAGGTAAGTCCTGCCCGCCGCCAGCCACCCGGACGGACATTAGTTGTGGAGGGGACAGCGAGGGAGGGAGAGCACCTAAGGTGAGAGGAGGGGGGAGATGGCCCCCCTTCTCCACCGCTGCTCACAGCTCTCCCTCTTCTCTGCGCTGCTCCCTTCATGCTGGGGCACACACCTGACTACATATACTGGGCGCATATATACCCCCTGACTACATATACTGGGGACATATACCCCCTGCCTACATATACTGGGGACATATACCCCCTAAACAACACAGAACCTGAATTATCAGCATATAACAACAGTTCCCTCACAAAAGGATAAAACTTAACATTTATTATTACATTAAAAAAACTAGGATTACTGTCATATTAGTATCTACATAAAAGGTTGACACAGTAGGTAATAATATAGAGAGTCAAATACTCCTCCCACTGTCAACCAGATAATAACTGTTACAAAAAACCCCCCACCATACATGAAAAACCCGACATGTTTCACTTCCTAATTGGAAGCTTTCTCAAGGGAAAAGTGCAGTGCATTAAGTGCATATAGTGTTAGGATGCATTACAAAGTTATTAAAAG
This sequence comes from Hyperolius riggenbachi, assembly GCF_040937935.1. NCBI lineage: Eukaryota > Metazoa > Chordata > Amphibia > Anura > Hyperoliidae > Hyperolius > Hyperolius riggenbachi. Next base: position 496,945,541 of record NC_090646.1, on the reverse strand, counting down.
CATTATCAATAGTAGCATAGCGTATAGGCTTATGACAGCAGCCTATTGTAGATACTAATATGACAGTAATCCTAGTTTTTTAATGTAATAATAAATGTTAAGTTTTATCCTTTTGTGAGGGAACTGTTGTTATAGACATATACCCCCTGCCTACATATACTGGGGACATATACCCCCTGCCTACATATACTGGGGACATATACCCCCTGCCTACATATACTGGGGACATATACCCCCTGCCTACATATACTGGGGACATATACCCCCTGCCTACATATACTGGGGACATATACCCCCTGCCTACATATACTGGGGACATATACCCCCTGCCTACATATACTGGGCACATATACCCCCTGCCTACATATACTGGGCACATATACCCCCTGCCTACATATACTGGGCACATATACCCCCTGCCTACATATACTGGACACATATACCCCTGGCTACATATACTGGACACATATACCCCTGGCTACATATACTGGGGACATTATACCGCTGGCCACCTATTCTGGGGACATCTATACTGCTGCCCACCTATTCTGGGGACACCTATAGACCTGGGGCTACCTATTTTTGGGGAACCACTGCTGTCGGATTGAGTGTATTTTGGGGAACTGCTGCCAGGTGAGAGGTGTCTACCATATTAAGGGGGCATTCTGCCTATTTATGTGAAATGCTGTCTATTTATGTGCCTCATGACTGCTGAATTTGTCTTGTTGGGGGCCTCATGGTTACTGAATTTGTCTTGTTGGGGGCCTCATGATTTGTTGGTGGCCTCAAGATCGCTGAATTTGTCTTGTTGGGGGCCTCATGATTGCTGAGTTGGTCATGTTGGGGGCCTCATGATTGCTGAATTTGTCTTGATGGGGGGGGGGCTCATGATTGCTGAATTTGTCTTGGAACATGCTGGAAGGTACATACTGAGGGGGAGAGCGTGAGCCTGCTAACTTCCTGTACATTTGGCTCCACCCATAACCACGCCCACATTATATGGTCACGCCCCTTTTTGGCGCGCCGCGGCCTTCCCCTTAGGGGGCGCATTAATAGTCTTTGTCCCCGGGCGCTGAAAGCCCTAGCTACGCCTCTGCAGGTTTATTTTGCCCTGGGGCCCCATTGTTGCTTAAACCGGCCCTGGTCCACTTTAATGTTACATTGTGTGGTAATGTACTTCATGCAGTGGAATGCTGCACACCTGTTCCACTGCACTGGCAAAGTATTGGAGAGAGCCGTTTTTGCCACATTTTCTGTGTGGCCATATGGAAATAGGATAGTACTGCTCTACAATATGGCCTTGCAGAAAACCTGGGATGGGCTTACGGCTCCCTGCAAATCCATTTTGCGATTCAGATTTTCCCTGAATGCAATTACGGTAACAGAAACACTGAGGAAAAAAAATGCAGCATGCAGTAACGATTTAAAAAAAAAAAAAATAAACAAATCCAGAAATGCTTGCAGTGTGCAGGGAGCCTAAATCACTTTTTAAAATCAAGTTTTAGATTAAGGCTAGGTTCACAGTTAAAGAGGGATTGTCACCATAAAAGTCAAATTTCAACAGCAACTGGTTTGAGTGTATTAAGTGATAAAGGTGCTAATCCTGCATTCATAACGTTCTGCTGTTATGGTTTGGAGTTATCACATACACAACGCTGGCCTGGGAATACACCATAAGTTTTTTCAGCAGATGGATGGTTCGATAATTTCTGACATATCCGATCGTTCTCTGATAGATTTCTCGTAGAGGTGAATGGAAATTTGATAAGAAAATCAATTGAATACAGTATAAGATCGGCCAGTAAAACTACTTAAATCTCATTGTGTATTCCTAGCATTAGGAGCACTGGCCCTTTTATTGCCATTGGCAGGCAAAACAATTGCATTCTGGGGGTCTTTTTATCTATAATATATTCCTCCTCTTCACTTTATTTCCCTCTCCTAATGACATAAGACCGTTCACTTTCTAGTATAGACTTCAGTGAGAGTGTCTGAAGACTATGGGAGGGAGGGAGGGGGGGGGGGGGGGGAGAAACAGGTAACAAAACAAAACAAAAAAAACCACCTGTCTAAAATAGGATTCTCTGCTTTTCCTTTATAAAAAACGTCACAGGAATCAACGTGGGCAGTTATAATACATATACCATACATACAAATTCTATGTTAGCGTGGGTGTCACTTGTACTTTAAAGCGGACCCAAACCACACTTTTTAATTCAAAATATTTAGTTGCACCACTCTGACACATACAAAGATAAATAAACACTGCTTCAAGCCTATGAGCACTTCAGTGCATGCTTTTCACCTTCTCTTTTCATAACCAGGGTTATACAGGTGGCAGCCATTAGCAATTCCTCCTTTGCCGGACACCACCTACCCCAGTCTGACCGATTCTGTCCTGGCAATATGAAAGGAAGGGAAGGGTTCCTCCAATAAGTATAAAATATTTTATATTTGTCATCATGCAGCTGAAAAAAAGGCTGCCATAATTTAGAAAACAGATTTCATTTCTGAAATCTTGTATTTTTAATTTAGGTCCACTTTTAGTAGCAATCCTGTAAAAGCAGGCATGGAAAGGGAAACCAGCGCAGAATGTTATCCTTGAGTTTGTCAGGGGCAGAACTAGAAATCACTGGGCTTCCCTGCAAAACTGATGCCACCCCAAAACAGACATTGGAAAGCCAGGCTCTAGAAACAAACTTTCCAGTATAGGAAGCCAGGTATAGGTGTCCCCAGTATAGGTAGCCTGGAGGGGGTGGGGTTGTCATAAGAGAACAGAGGCGCCAGCACGATAAAAAGGTAATACATTTTTTTTTTAAATTTGCTGGGAGGGAGTGGTGGACTTACCTCCAGAAAGCAGACTCAATATACTGTCTGAATTAAATAAAATTGGTACCCCAAAAGATGCAACGCATTTCGCAGGCACAGACCGCTTCATCAGGCAATAAGATAGGGGACAAACAGTAGCACGAATAGCGCTAGTGAAGGAGGGGGTGGGGGAACCAACAGGCAAATAGCCTCAGAGTGGGGGGCCTGACTTCCCCCTCCATCACCAAGGGGCCCCCTCCCTTCAAAAATGTGAACAGCGGCAGGGCGACTTGCCCATTCCGCGTTCCATGCGCTGCTGGTCTTCCCCCATCTCAGCCGCTCACTTTGTCACCAACAGGAAATAGAGTGAGCAGCAGAGACAGAAGACTGGTGCAGTGTCCCAATTGTGCTGTCCTAAAGGTGCCTTCATGCGCATGCTCAGTGGCAAATAGTGTGGCATAGATTACTATCCCCCTCTAGGCCGCCATGGACTCTGGGTTAAAGGAAACCCGAGGTGACATGAGACAGGCGTGTATGTAAAGTGCCTAGCACACAAATAACTGCTGTGTCCCCCCCCCTCCTCTCTTTCTCTGCCTGAAAGAAAATCAGGTATGTAAGTGGCAGTTCCTTACAGTGTGACCCTTACTGATAAGAACTAACTATAAAAACACTTTCCTAGCAGAAAATGGCTTCTGAGAGCAGGAAAGAGAGGGTCAATTGTTCATAGATTTTAGCTCTGGCATACTTCAATGAATGTGTCATTGAGCAAAAACTAAAAAAATAAAAAAAGGTGGATTTCAATATAAAATAAAGCTGGAATATCTTAAGGTTTTTTTTCTTTTGGGGGGGGGGGGGGGGGGGAAGGAGGATAGATACAATTGTTTGTTTATTTTCACCTCAGGTGTCCTTTAAGGACAGGACGCTACTGTGAATGCGGGGCAGCGCAAATTTTAGGGAAGCACAATTGGACACAGCACAGACATTGCTTGGAATGCTGAAAAGGCAAATTCACCTGCTGCTCTAATTTCTGGAGTGGGCCTGCTACCCATGGGTGTGGGCCCACTGCTCCCCCATAAAACAGGCCCCTGAGCCCCCTCCCAGCAGTTGCATTCACCATGGGGGCGATTTACACCCCAGGTTGCAGTATACAGTGAAGCATACAGTCAATGCATAGTATGCTTCACTGTACAATGCTGACATTATGTGGCAAACACCCTGCATGCAGTGCATTGAGAAACTGAGCTTTGGCAGACTGAACCACAATGGCCACACTGCTTATTGCGATGTTCTGAGTTACAACGCACTGCAGGAGGCCACTTTCAACCTAGCCCAATTATAGCCTTGAATCACTTGCAAATATTTTAGATTCAGTACTTTAAAGAGAACCCGAGGTGTGTTTAAAGAAGGTTATCTGCATACAGAGGCTGGATCTGCCTATACAGTCCAGCCTCTGTTGCTATCCCAAACCCCACTAAGGTCCCCCTGCACTCTGCAATCTCTCATAAATCACAGCCATGCTGTGAGGCTGTGTTTACATCTCTAGTGTCAGTCTCGGTTGCTCCCCCGCCTCCTGCATAGCTCCGGTCCCTGCCCCCGTCCCTTCCCTCCAATCAGCAGGGAGGGAAGGCATGCAGGCGGGGACTGGAGTTCTGCAGGAGGCGGGGAGAGCAGCAGACTGACACTATAGAGATAAACACAGCCAGCTCTGACAAGCTGTTTGTCAGCAGCGTGGCTGTGATTTATGAGGGATTGCAGAGTGCAGGGGGACCTTAGGGGGGTTTGGGATAGCAACAGAGGCTGGGCTGTATAGGCAGATCCAGCCTCTGTATGCAGATAATATTCTTCAAACCCACCTCGGGTTCTCTTTAAAGCCATTTCTGAAATACAGACTTATGTTTGGAGCAAATCGATGCAACTTGAAAGTAGTTCAATGCAATCAAGGTGGTCCATTTCTAAGTTGCGGGAAAAAAGAAAATTGAATAAAAAAATCCTGCATGGACTCACATTTTATTGGTCATCCCTGCATACATGCAGCTTGGACTAGTCAAATGCACCTCCTACCCTCTTTTTAGTGGCACATTTTGACATTGGATTTGGGGGTGTGATAATGTTATGCCAGTGAGGGGTTTGTTTGAAAGTTTTGTCATATGGCATGAAGGGTTAAGTACTGTTTGTATGCTCACAAAGGCTCCTAAGTGCCATAATAGAAGAGCATCCATACCTACCCTGACTATATCCTATTATACCCCTCAGGGGTCGGGGGAGTGCTATGGACAGTATTACCTGTACAGGTGAATTGACTGTCAGATCCCCTTTCTGCTAGATGCAATGAAAGTTGCATGGGACAGCAGGAACAGATAAGCAGTGCTGCGTCTCACAGTGGAGAGCACACTAATTAAAAAAAAGTATGCTTTACTGTGCTGTAAATGCATGTATTGTGCATAAGTGTACCATGTTGCATTGTAAGGTTCTGCACTACAATGCAGCCTTCCACTGTGTACCTAGCATAATATAGCACTGATCTAAGACTACAACCAAAGCCTTAAAGGGAACCTAAACTGAGTTGCCTGACTCTCCTGCCGTTCCTGTGTCTAATACTTTTAGCCACAGCCCCTCAACAAGCATGCATATCAGGTGCTCTGACTGAAGTCACTGGAATAGTTGCATGCTTGTTTCAGCCACTACTGCAGCCAACAAGATCAGCAGGACTGCCAGGCAACTGGTATTGTTTAAGCTCCAACACTATGGAACTTCCTACCTCCAACATTACGGCAGCCCCCCTCCTTCAACAGTTTCAAGAAGGCCCTCAAAACTCACCTTTTCACTCTGGGCTACCACCCCTCACTGGTTGTTTAACCTCCTTGGCGGTATGAAAAATACCGCCAGGAGGGAGCGCAGCAGTTTTTTTAAAAACATTTTTTTTTTTAATCATGTAGCGAGCCGAGGGCTCGCTACATGATAGCCGCTGCTGAGCGGCATCCCCCCGCCCGCTTCGATCGCCTTCGGCGATCTCCGATCAGGAAATCCCGTTCATAGAACGGGATTTCCTGGAGGGCTTCCCCCGTCGCCATGGCGATGGGGCGGGATGACGTCACCGACGTCGGGACGTCATTGGGAGTCCCGGGCCACCCCTCGGCGCTGCCTGGCACTGATTGGCCAGGCAGCGCTGGGGTCTGGGGGGGGGGGGGGGGGGCGCGCGCCGCAGCAAATAGCGGCGATCGGGCGGGGGCGATCAGAGTGCTGGCGCAGCTAGCAAAGTGCTAGCTGCGTCCAGCAAAAAAAAAATTATGAAAATCGGCCCAGCAGGGCCTGAGCGGCACCCTCCGGCGGCTTACCCAGTGTCCAGCACGGGGTTACCGCTAAGGAGGTTAAACCCAAAGCTGAACTCTGGTCCCGACCTTTCGTGTGCCTACCTCTCCTAGATTGTAATCCTGCGGCAGGGTCCTCCTTGTGTCTCCTACCTGATCACGCACCTCTATTACTGTGCACCCACGCTATGCATTTGAGTGAGTGCGACTTGCCTAATCGCCATGCTCCGATTCATTGAGTGACTAAGCATTAACTTATACTCGTACTGTGCTGCATGATCTGGTTTGGTACTTATCCGTTAGCATCCGGCAGGTGGCGACAAAACTCCCCCAGAGTTACATCTTTCCCTACTATCCATGTCGGCCTGGAGGGGGAATAGTAATTAGCGCCACCTGCCGGATGCGCCCGGCTAACAGATAAGTACCTCTGGTTTTTCTTATATTCCCATATTGTCTTATTTCTGTATGTCACGCTTAAATATTGTCTGTAACCTTAACTAAATGTTCAGCGCTGCGCAATATGTTGGTGCGTTATAAATACAATAAATGGAAACATCCATATTCCTCTCAGTTAAGGTTCCCTTTAAATCCCAACACACACACACACACACACACACACACACACACACACACACACACACACACACACACTACTGTGCATAGCAGGGACAGTTTTAAATGAGCGGACAGTTTTAAATGAGCAAACAGTTTGTTTTTTTGTTTTGTTTTTTTAAATTGGCTGCACTTGGACTTGGGAAGAGGGAGCAGGGGCCCCCAAAGCCTCCAACCCCCCCTGCAATGGCAGAGGTTGCAGGGGTGATTGCTACACTCATGTGTGGAGGGGTCTTTAGGGGTAAAGGCAAGAAACAGTACATCTACATGTAGAAAATTGTGATGCACTACAGAGAGGGTCTCTTGAACTAATGAAACGTTTTGCAGATTTGGGGTGGTGGGACCCTGTAAAATTCCAAACTTTTAGAGACCACATGCATATCCAGGGCACAGACATTCTCCTAGAACCAGGATTTCCTCCATCAGAACAACTTACTAGTCCCAGTTGCAGTTCCAGCGCGCAGTGCAGACAGGTGGCCAAGGGGCAGTTTCTGCCATTGGGGTTTCCCCATTCGGCTTCATAGCAAAGGCAGTGAGAAGAGTGGCGGCAGCACCACCGGCAACGATTGCTCTACGAACAAACATTTCCCCCAAAACAAAACCACTGAACCTAATGTGAAATCCTGGGCTACAGCACTTATATACTGTTAGACCACAGACACTAGAGGGCGCTCTAGGATACACACCTTCACCTATCCTGCTTTTTTTCATGTGTTTTTTATTTTAATAGAGATAGGGCTCTATTCTCAAAGAGCCAAAAGTACCGCAAAATTTTACCGCTAAATTCCCGCCAGCGGTAAACTCCGCATTTTTTCAGCATTCACTAACATTTTCCGCATGTTTGCCGCATGCGGGAAAAAAGATGCGGAAACAGCCATTATTCATGCGGGAATGATGCGATAAAAAGGTCGCATGAAAAAGTGTTTAAAAAAAAAAAGTTAAAGTCCAGCAAGCACAGCCCTTAAGCCTCCACACTTCATTAAAGTCAATGGGATGCGGAATATATCACCTACTACTTGTAGGTGATAAAAAAATCGGTAATTAACGACGAAATGATGCGCCTGAACAATTTTGAGAATTGATCTTCTATTGCGGAAAATACCGACTTTTGCGGAAAGTTTTCCACATGAATCCCGCACTTTTATCACACTTTTTCCACATGCGGAAAAAACATGCGGAACATTTTGAGAATTCCAACTTGACGGTATTTTGGGTGCAAACTTTCCGCATGTACTTTACCGCATGCGGGAAGTCTTTGAGAATAGAGCCCATAGAGATACAGGTGTAAAGACTAAAGGTGCGTACACACATGCGACTATAGTCGTTTGTAACGATCGTTCCCCGATCTTTACCAACGACGATCGTTACAAAAAACGAACCACCGACTATTAAGGCAAACGACGAACGAGCCAAATCGCTACAAAAGAAAGTTCTGTCTCGGCGGATTTAAACCAACGACGATCGTTTGCAAAAGTAGTACATCGTTGGAAACGATCGTTCGTACTAGGCTTGACATGCGCATTTCACTATTTCTCCATGGAACTTCTCATTTTTATGCGCAGGCGCAATAGTTGCTTTCTGTGATGTAACGTTCGTTCTAACGATCAGATCGTTACACACATTTTAAAACTATCTTTACTTAGGTCGTTCTTTCATCAATTAAAAGTTCGTTCGTCGTTCTTAACGAACGATCGTTGTCGCATGTGTGTACGTAGCATAGGGATGATCAATGAGATGGAAATTTTTCTGAGTTGATGCTAATTTGTATGCAAATATATGCAGTTTGAAAATGGACCAATCAATTTAAGCCCGATTTTGCTCATCACAATCACTACTGTGGAATTTGTTACATTTATTTACGTTGGCAGAGCATTTAGGGAAATCGCTAGCAATTTAAAGAGCTCCCTAAATGCTCAAAAAGTGCTCTAGTGGGTTCCAGGCCTCAGGATACATTCCTCCAATATTTTCAATTTCCCTTTCTTAACTACACTGGGCTCTATTCTCAAAGACTTCCCGCATGCGGTAAAGTGCATGCGGGAAGTTACCGACCAAAACACCGCCACATTGAAATTCTGAAAAGGTTCCGCATATTTTTTCCGCATGCGGAAAAAGTGTGGTAAAAGTGCGAGATTCATGCGGAAAAATTTCCGCAAAAGTCGGTATTTTCCGCAATAAAAGATAAATTCTCAAAAATGTTCAGGCGCATCATTTCGTCGTTAATTACCGATTTTTTATCACCTACAAGTAGTAGGTGATATATTCCGCATCCCATTGACTTTAATGAAGGGTGGAGGCTTAAGGGCTGTGCTTGCTGGACTTTAACTTTTTTTTTTTAAACACTTTTTCATGCGACCTTTTTACCGCATGATTCCCGCATGAATAATGGCCGTTTCCGCATCTTTTTTTTCCGCATGTTTTCCGCAAATATTAGTGAATGTGGAAAAAATGCGGAGTTTACCGCTGGCGGGAATATAGCGGTAAAATTTTGCGGAAAATTTGGCTCTTTGAGAATAGAGCCCAATGGGCTCTATTCACAAAACCATGTGCGGTAACTCTTTTTTGGGTGAAAAATTACCTCCAGTTATAATTCACTAAAAATAGTGAAAATAGTGAGTATTCACTAAAAATGTACCAAGTGTGATAAATGTTTGATAAAAGTGCGGTAAAACAGGTGATAAAACAGGTGATAAAACAGGTGATAAACTGGTGATAAAACAGGTGATAAAACTGTCAGTAATATGAACGGAAATAAAGCTTTTTTTGACCACTGTAGGGCAGCCCAAATACTTGCCACCCATTACACAGAGACCACCCAGGATAGCCTGTCACATTTAAAGTTGGACCTCAACTCTTGCACAGGACAGAAGGAAAACATATATAAATGCACCCCGTATGTATATAATTTAGCCTGTCTAATTCACCCGCATCTGTGAATAATCACAACTGTAATTTGAGCTCTCAGCTGTGCCAGCTGGCTGCCTCAGCAGAGCAGCTAATGTGTAAATACAGGATGTTAACCCTATGTCTGCTTCCATGAAAGCAGGAAGTACATACACTGGAGATTTTTTGCTGGATTTGTATCAGCTGTAACAAAGAAATGTTTTTCTTTAAAGGTAATTATGCTGCTGCTTATCTTTTACAGCAGAGAGGAATTTCCTCCTCGGCATCTATAAAATCATCTAAAAGACTGTACAAGGTGTGAAAGTGCGCCTTGAGATTAGACACACTCGTCTTTTCTGCCTTCTATGTAAAATTGACATGAACTCAAGCAAAGAAAGCTCAAAAGGCTCCATCCTGAAGGCCAAAAGCAGAGAAGTGATAATTATCACCTACCATTTGTAGGTGATAAAAACATCCTTAATTAACACCAACTTTTCAATTGAGAATCTCAAATTGGAGATAAATTTTGAGGTAATTACCACACTTTTACCGCATGAGGTAATTTATTGAGAAAAAAAATTGTGAATTTCAAAATGGAGATATTGGGCTCTATTCACAAAACCATGTGCGGTAACTCTTTTTTGGGTGAAAAATTACCTCCAGTTATAATTCACTAAAAATAGTGAAAAAAGTGAGTATTCACTAAAAATGTACCAAGTGTGATAAATGTTTGATAAAAGTGCGGTAAAACAGGTGATAAAACAGGTGATAAAACAGGTGATAAAACAGGTGATAAAACTGTCAGTAATAGGTACGGAAATAAAGCTTTTTTGACCACTGTAGGGCAGCCCATATACTTGCCACCCATTACACAGAGATGACCCAGGAAAGCCTGTCACGTTTAAAGTGGGACCTCAACTCTTGCACAGGACAGAAGGAAAACATATATAAATGCACCCTGTATGTATATAATTTAGCCTGTCCTTCCCCCTCATCTGTGAATAATCACAACTGTAATTTGACCTCTCAGCTTTGCCAGCTGGCTGCCTCAGCAGAGCAGCTAATGTGTAAACACAGGATGTTAACCCCATGTCTGCTTCCATGAAAGCAGGAAGTACATACACTGGAGATTGTTTGCTGGATTTGTATCAGCTGTAACAAAGAAATGTTTTTCTTTAAAGGTAATTATGCTGTTGCTTATCTTTTAGAGCAGAGAAGAATTTCCTCCTCGGCATCTATTAAATCATCTAAAAGACTGTACGAGGTCGGAAAGTGCGCCTTGAGATTAGACACACTCGTCTTTTCTGCCTTCTATGTAAAACTGACATAAACTCGAGCAAACAAAGCTCAATAGGCTCCATCCTGAAGGCCAAAAGCAGAGAAGTGATAATTATCACCTACCATTTGTAGGTGATAAAAACATCCTTAATTAACACCAACTTTTCAATTGAGAATCTCAAATTGGAGATAAATTTGAGGTAATTACCACACTTTTACCTCACTTTTACCGCATGAGGTAAAAAAAAATTGTGAATTTGAAAATGGAGATATTTTGGTCGGTGTTTATCACTACCTAATTTAACTCATGCGGTAACTCATTGAGAATAGAGCCCATTTTGGTCGGTGTTTATCACTACCTAATTTAACTCATGCGGTAACTCATTGAGAATAGAGCCCATTGGGCTCTATTCTCAAAGACTTCCCGCATGCGATAAAGTACATGCGGGAAGTTTGCACCCAAAATACCGTCAAATTGGAATTCTCAAAGTGTTCCGCATGTTTTTCCCGCATGCGGAAAAAGTGTGGTAAAAGTTCGGGATTCATGCGGAAAAATTTCCGCAAAAGTCGGTATTTTCCGCAATAAAAGATCAATTCTCAAAAATGTTTAGGCGCATCATTTCGTCGTTAATTACCGATTTTTTATCACCGATTTTTTTATCACCTACAAATAGAAGGTGATATATTCCGCATCCCATTGACTTTAATGAAGTGTGGAGGCTAAAGGCTCATACACACATCAGACTATAGTCTTTGGAAAATGAAAGATCACAGACCAATCTTACCACCCTTCATGTAGTATGAGAGCCATACTCTACACAGTCTTTTCTATGGAGCTGAACTGCACATCAGAAAAAAATCTTTGCAAGATGCTGCACACACAGATGCTGTACAGACAGAAAAGATCAGTATCTGCAAAAGATCTGTTCCTGCCAAAAATCCATTCCTGCAAATTGCAATGATAGTCTATGAGATCTGCAGATCATCATACACACATGATTTAACTGACATTCATCTGCAGATGAAGCAATCATCTGCAGATCTGAAAATCCATCCTGGTGGATCTGATCTGCAGATGAATGTCTGTTAAATCATGTGTGTATGATGATCTGCAGATCTCATAGCCTATCATTGCAATTTGCAGGAATGGATTTTTGGCAGGAACAGATCTTTTGCAGATACTGATCTTTTGTGTCTGTACAGCATCTGTGTGTGCAGCATCTTGCAAAGATTTTTTTCTGATGTAGAGTTCAGCTCCATAGAAAAGACTGTGTAGAGTATGGCTCTCATACTACATGAAGGGTGGTAAGATTGGTCTGCGATCTTTCATTTTCAAAAGACTATGGTCTGATGTGTGTATGTGGTCTTAAGGGCTGTGCTTGCTGGACTTTAACTTTTTCATGCGACCTTTTTACCGAATGATTCCCGCATGAATAATGGCTGTTTCCGCATCTTTTTCCCCGCATGCGGAAAACATGCGGAAAATATTAGTGAATGTGGAAAAAATGCGGAGTTTACCGCTGGCGGGAATATAGCGGTAACATTTTGCGGAAAATTTGGCTCTTTGAGAATAGAGCCCATTGGTTAAATGGTACTTATCCGTTAGCCGGGCGCATCCGGCAGGTGGCGACAAAACTCCACCAGAGTTACATCTTTCCCTACTATCCATGTCGGCCTGGAGGGGAAATAGTAATTAGTGCCACCTGCCGGATGCGCCCGGCTAACGGATAAGTACCGTTAAATTAGGTAGTGATAAACACCGACCAAAATATCTCCATTTTGAAATTCACAATTTTTTTTACCTCATGCGGTAAAAGTGTGGTAATTACCTCAAAGTTTATCTCCAATTTGAGATTCTCAATTGAAAAGTTGGTGTTAATTAAGGATTTTTTATCACCTACAAATGGTAGGTGATAATTATCACTTCTCTGCTTTTGGCCTTCAGGATGGAGCCTTTTATTATTATTATTATTATTATTTAGTATTTATATAGCGCCGACATATTACGCAGCGCTGTACAGTGTATATATATATATCTTGTCACTAACTGTCCCTCAAAGGAGCTCACAATCTAATCCCTACCATTGCCATATGTCAATATTATGTAGTGTAAGTACTGTAGTCTAGGGCCAATTTTTTTTTAGAGGGAGCCAATTAACTTATCTGTATGTTTTTGGAATGTGGGAGGAAACCGGAGTGCCCGGAGGAAACCCACGCAGACACGAAGAGAACATACAAACTCTTTGCAGATAGTGCCCTAGCTGGGATTCGAACCGGGGACCCAGCGCTGCAAGGCGAGTGAGCTAACCTCTACGCCACCGTGCTGCCCTTTTGACCTTTCTTTGCTGGAGTTTATGTCAATTTTACATAGAAGGCAGAAAAGACGAGTGTGTCTAATCTCAATGCGCATTTTCAGACCTTGTATAGTCTTTTAGATGATTTAATAGATGCCGAGGAGGAAATTCTTCTCTGCTCTAAAAGATAAGCAACAGCATAATTGCCTTTAAAGAAAAACATTTCTTTGTTACAGCTGATAGAAATCCAGCAAAAAAATCTCCAGTGTATGTACTTCCTGCTTTCAGGGAAGCAGACATAGGGTTAACATCCTGTATTTACACATTAGCTGCTCTGCCGTGGCAGCCAGCTGGCACAGCTGAGAGCTAAAATTACAGTTGTGATTATTCACAGATGAGGGGGAATTAGACAGGCTAAATTATATATATATACAGGGTGCATTTCTATATGTTTTCCTTCTGTCCTGTTCAAGAGTTGAGGTCCCACTTTAAATGTGACAGGCTTTCCTGGGTCGTCTCTGTGTAATGGGTGGCAAGTATATGGGCTGCCCTACAGTGGTCAAAAAAGCTTTATTTCCGTACATATTACTGACTGTTTTATCACCTGTTTATCACCTGTTTTATCACCTGTTTTACCGCACTTTTATCAAACATTTATCACACTTGGTACATTTTTAGTGAATACTCACTATTTTCACTATTTTTAGTGAATTATCACTGGAGGTAAATTTTCACCCAAAAAAGAGTTACTGCACATGGTTTTGTGAATAGAGCCCAATGGGCTCTATTCTCAATCACACATGCGGTAAGAGATTTTTTACCGCTATATTACCGCATGTGATAAATTCCGCATTTTTTCCAAATTCACTAAAAATGTTCCGCATGTTTCCCGCATGCGGGAACAATGCGTAAAAAAATTTGGGAAGCATGCGTAATTACATAGTAAACATGCGGAAACCTTGCGGAAAAAAAGTTGCATAAAGAAACATGTCCAAAAAAAAGTTCAGCAAACACAGCACTTAAGGCTGCAGAATATATCACCAAGTACTAGTAGGTGATAAAAATTTGGTAGTTAAAGCGGAATATAACCCTGCATTTCAACTTTGCTCTAAAACATTATTTACAGTATATTATATGCAACCAGCATTTTTTTTTTTACTAGACCAGCATTGGAAGGGTTACACAGAGCTTTAAAGTTCCTGGAGAGAACTGCAGACACATCCGAAGCTTACATAGATACATTTTGTTTACATAAATGTATCTAAGTGTGGAATGTGACTCACTCTCTCTGACTGAGAAGGAGCTGGAGGACAGCCAAAGAGTGTGTAACATTTCTCACTTGTTACATTCTATTTAGTTAAATGTATCCATCTGAACTTCTGAATATCTCTCCACGGAACTTTAACCACTTGATGACCCAGCCTTTATCCCCCCCCCCCCCCCCCTTAAGGACCAGGACTATTTTTTGTGATCTGTGCTGGGTGGGCTCTGCAGCCCCCAGCACAGATCAGCTGGCACGCAGAGCAATCAGATCGCCCCCCTTTTTTCCCCCCTATGGGGATGATGTGCAGGGGGGGTCTGATCGCTCCTCCTGGCTGGCATGTTGCGGGGGGGGGGCACCTCAAAGCCCTCCTCCGCGGTGAAATCCCCCCCCTCCCTCTCCTCCCTCTCACCCCTGGCGATCCGGGCTGCACAGGACGCTATCCGTCCTGTGCAGCCAGTGACAGGCTGTCCCCTGTCACATGGCGGCGATCCCCGGCCGCTGATTGGCTGGGGATCGCCGATCTGCTGCGCAGCAGCGCCGTACAATGTAAACAAAGGAGACAAATGTCTCCTACGTTTATATTTAGTCTGCGAGCCGCAATCAGCGGCTCGCAGGCTATTCACGGAGACCCGCTCCGTGATCTAACAGGAAATGGCCGCTCGCGCGAGCGGCCTTTCCTGATTTATTAGGGAGGCACCTGGCGACGTCCTCCAGCTACCACTTTGCCGCCGCACGGTATGAGTGTGCGGTCGGCAAGTGGTTAAACCTCTGTGTTTAACTCTTCCAATGCTGGTCTAGTAAAAAAAAATACTGGTTGCATATAATATGCTGTAAATAATGTTTTAGAGCAAAGTTGAAATGCAGGATTATATTCCGCTTTAAGTCAGAAATAAGGCGCCTCTTTTTTTTTGTGAATTTTGATTTTTTGCGGAAACTACCGACTTTTGCTGACTTTTACGCATGCGGATAATTAATGCGTAAAATTTTACGCATGCGGTAAATTTCATGCGTAAACATTTGTGAATGTCAAGATGTTTTTTTTCAGTCGGGAATTTACCGCAAGTGCATTTCCGCATGCGGAAAATCATTGAGAATAGAGCCCAATCTGTATTTAAACACCTTGGGCTCTATTCTCAATGAGTTACCGCATGAGTAAAATTAGGTAGTGATAAACATCGTCCAAAATATCTCCATTTTGAAATTCACACATTTTTTTTCTCCCTAAATTACCTCATGCGGTAAAAGTGAGGTAATTATCTCAAAATTTATCTCCAATTTGAGATTTTCAATTGAAAAGTTGGTGTTAATTAAGTATTTTTTTATCACCTACAAATGGTAGGTGATAATTATCACTTCTCTGCTGTTGGCCTTCAGGGTGAAGCCTTTTGAGCTGCGTACGAGAGAGAACGGCGCCGGAGATTTGGGCGCAGGACACAGCCAGTATATGGCTGATCCTGCTGAAAAGCTTGCTGAATCCTGCTTCCATCTGCTGAAAAGCTTTATGGAGATGAAGATTTCATTTTTCAGCACGACCAGGCACCTGCTCACAGTGCCAAAACCACTGGTAAATGGTTTACTGACCATGGTATTACTGTGCTCAATTGGCCTGCCAACTCTCCGGACCTGAACCCCATAGAGAATCTGTGGGATATTGTGAAGAGAAAGTTGAGAGACGCAAGACCCAACACCCTGGATGAGCTTAAGGCCGCTATCAAAGCATCCTGGGCCTCCATAACACCTGAGCAGTGCCACAGGCTGATTGCCTCCATGCCACGCCGCATTGAAGCAGTCATTTCTGCAAAAGGATTCCCGACCAAGTATTGAGTGCATAACTGAACATAATTATTTGAAGGTTGACTTTTTTGGTTTTAAAAACACTTTTCTTTTATTGGTCGGATGAAATATGCTAATTTTTTGAGATAGGAAATTTGGATTTTCATGAGCTGTATGCCAAAATCATCAATATTAAAACAATAAAAGGCTTGAACTACTTCAGTTGTGTGTATTTGAATCTAAAATATATGAAAGTCTAATGTTTATCAGTACATTACAGAAAATAATGAACTTTATCACAATATGCTAATTTTATGAGAAGATCCTGTATATGGGCTGCCCTACAGTGCTCAAAAAAGCTTTTTCCATCTGTCTCCATGGCATGCACAGTCGGGTTAAGCCCCGCCCACTTGACCCCTAGAGGACCAATGCTATAAATGTTTCCCCATTCCCCCCCCCCCCCCCCCTCCCTCGCTAGTCTTTTTTGTCCTCTCACCACCTCATCCATGGGGACCAAAGTGCTATGCGGGAAGGTGCCTCTTACCTGCCAGACTGATCTGCCTTGCCAGTGTGAAGTCCCGGGCGCAGGAGTCTAAACGACACGGAGCCCGGAAGAATCCGTTGCTGGTCACGGATTGAGCGACCGCCGGTGAGGTAAACCCTCCATTGCCGTCTGCTGCGCATCTCTGTGCCTAAACGTCACTGGCATTCTGCTCTCTTTCCGGAAACCTGGTCGGCGCGCTCTCCACTATGCGTTCCGCCCCTTTATGTCATCACTTCCGGTCGGCGCTTCCTTCCTTGTGGGGCTGGCGCTGATTGGAGGGCTCTGAGCCGACTGCTGATTGGTGCTGGGCTGGGAGGCGGCTATTTAGGTTTCAGAGAGCTAGTGCTCAGCGCTGGTCATTCTGACTTGGTGTCAGCGCGAGCAGGAGCTCTCTAGCAAGCTCTCCAGCGGATTTGATTTTTTCTTTCTTATCTTAAGTGTAGGTAACATAGTTGGTTATGGCATAGCAGGCTGTAGGGCTGTATACTCTTTGTTTATTTTTATTAATTTTGTTTGCTCTGCAGCAGGTGCTGGCAGAATGGAGCAGGACGTGCCTATTGAAGATCAGGTTGAGATTATTAGGTAAGAGTCCCTTTCTAGCCACCAACCAGGTATGTATTTCCTTTTCAGTAGAGGTGAAGTTTACCATTTGTCACTCTGCTCCTTTCAGCCCTAATGAAGACTACGAGGAGCATCGGAGAGACAGACAGCAAAGTTCCTACCCGAGAGCAGAATCTCGTCAGCGAAGGAGCTCAAGACAGTCACGCTCAAGGAGCAGATCTAGATCAAGGTCGCACAGGAGGTCATCTCACAAGAGAAGACGTTACAGTCGGTCATCTAGTAGAGAGCATCATTACCACAGAAGCTCTTATAGAAGAGGATGCTGGGCCTGCGGGAATCAGGTTATACCTGGAAAGCTGGTGTGTCATCCTTGTTTCAAGTCCATGGCAAGACAGACCGAACAACCAAAGGACATTTCTGTAATGATTAAAGAGGCAGTACAAGAGTCATTGAATACGTACATAGCATCTTTACCGTCAGCTCAAGCAGATACAGCCTCGACACAGCCGGGACCCTCACAGCCTCAGGATGTGGACCCAGAACAACCGGAAGTAGGATTCAACTTCAGTTTAGTACAACCATTTATTACAGCAATAAGAGAGGCCATAGACTGGCAGGAGGATCAGCAAGCGGAGGCTGGTACGTCTACGCAGTGCGAGTATTATTCCCATTTGAAGAAAACTGTAAAGTCATTTCCTTTATTTTCTATGATACACAATCTGATACTGGAGGAATGGAGGAAGGTGGATAAGAAGACGGTCCCTTCCAACAGACTAAATAAGCTGTACCCCATGGAGGAGTCTAAACTGACGGCGTTAGACGAACCTCCCAAGGTGGACGCATCAGTAGTGGTCCTTGCAAAGCACATTACGCTACCCAGAAAGGATGCGGCATCGTTTAAAGACCCTCTAGATAGGAAAATTGACTCAGAGTTCAAGAAATCCTATCTATCAGCGGGAAGTGCATGCAAGCCAGCTGTTGCACTCACGTTTCTAGCTGAGGCCCTGCGTGTCTGGACCGATAATATCGAGGTGGCTCTCAACTCAGATACTGACAGAGAAACCATCATCTCAGCTCTAGACGACATCAAACTTACGGCGGACTTCGTGGGAGAGGCAGCCGTAGACATCATAAGGAATTCTTCTAGATCGATGTTACATTCTGTGATAGCCAAAAGAGCCTTATGGCTGAAGGCATGGTCAGCTGATTCTTCATCTAAACAAGATTGGTGCCGGATACCATATGACGGAAAAAATCTGTTTGCCGACGAGATGGACACGGCTATCCGTCGTGTCACCGGAGGCAAGTCGGGTCTCATCCCGCAAGACTGCAAGACAAAGAGAGGTCCATTCCAGAGAAATACGTACCCTTCTAGATTTAGAAATACGGGGTCATACCGTCCGGGGAGAGATTTCAAGAGAGGCTGGCAGAGCTCCCAATCGACTTTGATGAAACTTAATAGACAGAAGAAAGTTGCGCAGACATCTACCAATCAAAAGTCTTTTTGATATGCAGCCCGCTCAGGCAGTCCCAGTAAGAGGGAGACTCCAGGCTTTCAGGGCAGTCTGGGCGGAAGCAATACAGGACAAATGGGTAATCCAGACTATCTCACGGGGCCATCGATGGACTTTTTCAGAACAACCTCCCGATATCTTCAGGGCAACAAGCATTCCGGTTGCTCAGGACAGGAGGGATACTCTAGCCAAGTATGTAGACGAGCTAATCAGCAAACAAGCCATAGTGGAGGTTCCACGGGAGGAGAAAGGATCAGGAATATATTCATCCCTATTCTTTCTCAGAAAAAAGACGGGAGACCTCAGGCCAGTAATGGACCTGAGGAGACTGAATTCCTTCATAAAGTTGGAACACTTCAAAATGGAGACATTTCAGATTATTCTAAAGGTCATAATGGTGGGAGATTGGGCACTCTCTATAGATTTGGAGGACGCCTACCTTCACATTCCCATAGACCCTCGGTTTCGGAAATTCCTCAGGTTCACGGTGGAAGATCGTCATTTCCAGTTCAAGTGCCTCCCATTCGGCATATGCATGGCCCCAAGAACCTTTACAAAGATTTTGCTGGCAGTGGTGGAAGTAATGAGACTCAAAGATTTGAGACTATACCACTATCTGGACGATCTGCTACTTCTACATCAGAACAAAGAAACGATTCTTCAACACAGACAGATTCTGGTTATGGAATTGCAGAGGTTTGGCTGGATAATCAACTTCAACAAGAGTCAGTTAACACCGACCACAGATATCATATATCTAGGAGCACGATTGCAGACCATCCTCAACACGGTAAGCCTACCCGAGGACAAACAGTTGAGGATACAGGCACTAGCAAGGAACATGATCTGCTCTTCAACTGCCACAGCGAGACAATGCCTCAGTTTGTTGGGGTCCATGACTTCTACTATACCTATGGTAAGGTGGGCCCAGTGGCATACAAGACCTTGGCAACTAGGGTTCCTGTCTCAGTGGGTCAGCAAGGAGACGAAACAAATAATAGTAATCACAAGACTGATGAGAGACAGTCTGTATTGGTGGACAGAAAGGCGAAATCTATCGACACCGTTGAACATTCAGCAACGTTCCAGGATCATAGTTACCACCGATGCCAGCCAAAGAGGTTGGTGCGCCTGCTTAGAGACTCAGACAATACAGGGCCGGTGGAACCAGCAACATGTCCAGGAGTCAGCCAACATTTTAGAGATCAGGGCAGCATTTCTGGCATTGTGTACCTTCAGAACCCAACTACTGCAGAAGGACGTTACATTACAGATGGACAACCGGACAGCAGTAGCTTATGTGAGGAGACAGGGAGGAACCAGATCAAGAGCACTATTACAGAAGGTTGGCACCGATATTTCAACTGGCAGAACGTTGCCTCAACAGCCTGACAGCCATATACTTACCTGGCCGGGAGAACGTGACCACAGACTTCTTAAGAAGGACGACCATAGACAACAACGAGTGGTCGCTGAACCCGGAGTTGTTCCAGGAGATCTGCAGAGAGATGGGATATCCACAACTGGATCTAATGGCTACGTCACAAAACAAGAAGTGCGAGACATTCATGTCGCAATACCAGTCACAGGGGGCAGTGGCAATGGATGCATTAACAGCTCCTTGGGACTTTTCAGTAGCCTATGTCTTCGCGCCTGTTCCACTTATCCACAAGCTACTACTGAGACTGGTACAGGAACAAGTAACCTTGATAGCGGTGATCCCATTCTGGCCAAGGAGACCTTGGTTTCCACTCTTGTGGAGCCTCAGAGTACAGGATCCGAGACAACTCCCGGTAGCAGCCAATCTACTTGCGCAGGGTCCAATATATCACCCCAATCCGGCTGCACTAAAATTAGCAGTATGGAGGTTGAGAGGAGGAAGCTGGAAGCAATAGGATGTTCTACTACTGTTATTGATACTATCCTAAAGGTCCGAAAATCAACCACTAATGCGTCATATCAGCGGATATGGTCAAGATTCCAGGAGTTTGCCGAGAACTTACATTTTGACCCATTGAAACCTCAGATAACACAGATCCTTCAGTTCCTGCAGACTGGCTTAGAAAAAGGAATGGGATACCATTCTTTAAAGGTACAGGTGTCAGCTCTATCGGCACTAACCGACCAGAGATGGGCTTTACAACCTCTCATTATACAATTCTTGAAGGGGGTGATGAAGGAGAGACCACCGGTGAAGGCAATAATTCCCAAGTGGAATTTACCATTAGTGTTAGAGACTCTCTCAAGAGCTCCTTACTTTCCTCTGGAGGAGGCCACGCTACAACAAGTGACACAGAAAGCAGTTTTTCTGGTTGTGATAGCTTCAGCAAGGAGGATATCAGAGTTACACGCCTTAGGCTGGGAAGAGCCTTCAATAACTTTTTTCCCGGACAGAGTGGTACTCCGTCCCATACAACACTTTATACCGAAAGTATCTTCGGCATATCACTTCAACCAGGAGTGGACTTTACCAACGCTCTACGAAGAGGCTAACTCTACTCCACATCCCTTAGATGTGGGGAACACGTTAAGGACTTATATTGAAAAGACCAGAGAACTGTGTAAGACAGAGAGACTTTTCGTCATACCTTCAGGCTATAGAAGGGGCCAAGCAGCTACGTCAAGGACAATAGCGGGCTGGATGGTCAAGACGATACAGGCATGCTATAGGGCTAATAATCAAACACCTCCACAACAGATAACGGCACATTCAACGGGAGGATTAGCCGCATCTTGGGCCGCTTTTAATAAGGTTTCCGCAGAGAAGATCTGTCAAGCGGCCAATTGGACCTCAATCAATACCTTCATGAGACACTATAGGGTGGATACAGCAGTCAATTCCACCATACAATTTGGTTCTGCTGTATTAAAGGCTACCTACAAAGCATTAAAATTGTGTGTTGAAGCATATCACCTTTGCCCTCCCTGAGTATTTATTCTAGTTAACTCCCGACTGTGCATGCCATGGAGACAGATGGAAAATTGAATACTTACCTGCCGGTAATTTTCCTTTCCATATGTATCCATGGCAGCACAGGGCTCCCTCCCTTGGATTCGGTGATTCGAGTAACGAAGACTAGCAAAGCTGGGGGGGGGGCATGGGGAAACATTTATAGCATTGGTCCTCTAGGGGTCAAGTGGGCGGGGCTTAACCCGACTGTGCATGCCATGGATACATATGGAAAGGAAAATTACCAGCAGGTAAGTATTCAATTTTCCGTTATTCCCGTACATATTACTGACTTTTATCACCTGTTTATTACCTGTTTTACCGCACTTTTATCAAACATTTATCACACTTGGCACATTTTTAGTGAATACTCACTATTTTCACTATTTTTAGTGAATTATCACTGGAGGTAATTTTTCACCCAAAAAAGTTACCGCACATGGTTTTGTGAATAGAGCCTCTTATATACTCCTGTACAAGCCTAATTTTTCAGCACAAAAAATGTGCTGAAAAGTTACCCCCTCAGCGTTATGCTGCATAAAAACAGTCCATTTTAAATGCTGCTGCTGCAGAAATGTTTCTCTGCAGGAAACCATGCGTTTTCTGTCATGTGCATCTCTGTGTGTCCAGCAGCATGCCGGTTTCTTGGGCCTTTCGGGGCGTGCCGCCGCCCGGGGCGCTGTTGGGAGGGGGGGCGCTGTAATGGAGGGGGGAGCCGGAGCCGCGGGGAGGGCAGCCCGACCTCTCCCTCCCTCTCCTGGGCCGCCCTCCGTGCTCCCCCCTCAGACGCATACTCAGGCAGGAAGCGCCGCTGTTTACAACTCACCTCCCTGGCTCCAAGCGCTGCTCTCTCGCCGCAGGTCTCCTCTCTGTATACACGCTGATACACACACTGCCGGAAGCAGCGTGTGTATTAGCGTGTAGGCAGAGAGGAAAAGACCGGCGGCCAGAGGCGAGCAGCGCTTGGAGCCAGGGAGGTGAGTTGTAAACAGCAACGCTTCCTGCCTGAGTATGCGTCTGAGGGGGGAGCACGGAGGGCGGCCCAGGAGAGGGAGGGAGAGGTCGGGCTGCCCTGTCTGCGGCTCCGGCTCCCCCCTCCATTATGGGGGACAGCTACCTATCTAACCTACGCTGGGGGGCACCTACCTAATCTAACCTACGCTGGGGGGCACCAACCTAATCTAACCTATACTGGGGGGGGGGGCACCTACCTAATCTAACCTACACTGGGGGGCAGCTACCTATCTAACCTACACTGGGGGGCAGCTACCTATCTAACCTACACTGGGGGGCAGCTACCTATCTAACCTACATAGGGGGGGGCAGCTACCTACCTAATCTAACCTATACTGGGGGCAGCTACCTAATCTAACCTATACTGGGGAGCAGCTACCTATCTAACCTATACTGGGGGGCACCTGTCTAATCTAGCCTATACTGGGGGGGGGGGGGGCTACCTAATACCTAATCTAACCTATACTGGGGGGCACCTACCTATCTAACCTATACTGAGGGGCACCTACCTATCTAACCTGTACTGGGGGGCACCTACATATCTAACCTATACTGGGGGGGCAGCTACCTATCTAACCTATACTGGGGGCACTTATCTAACCTGTATTGGGGGCACCTACCTACCTAGCTAGCCTATACAGGTGGCAACTATACTGGCTACCTATATTGGAGACACGTACCTAAATAACCTATACTGGGGGCACCTACCTATCTAACCTATGCTGGGGGCAACTATTCTGGCTACCTATATTAGAGGCACCCACCTAGCTAACCTGTACTGGGGCACCTACCTATCTAACTTATACCGACGGCGCCTGCCTATCTAACCTATACTGGGGCAACTATACTGGCTACCTATACTGGAGGCACCTACCTGGCTAACCTATAGCGGGGGCAACTATACTGGCTCACCTATGCCTGGCTACCTATACTGGGGGGACCTATAGCTGGCTACCTATACTGGGGTACCTATTCTTGGCTACCTATACTGGGGGGACCTATACTAAGTGCAACTAGACCTGGCAAACCTATACTGCGGGCACCCATACCTTGCTCCGGGGGAGGGGTCCGGGGGGGGGGCGCAATTTTTACACCTTCGCCCTGGGTGCATTTTAGCCTAGAAACTGCACTGCCCAGCAGGGGTCTCCCCAAGGAAAATCTGTAGCGCTTTACCACAGTTCAAAAATCCATGCAAACACGCTTGTAGGCCCCATTCACACTTGAGCGTTTTGCCGGCAATTTCGGCAAAACACTCAAACGCTAGCGCTTTTGAAAGTGCTAGTGTAATAAAACCCTATGGGCCCTATAGTAATAAAACCCTAAGCGCTAGTGTAATAAAAGGCTAAACGCCGCAAATAATCCAAAATCGCGAAACGCAAACGCGTAGCCTGCACCATTTTCAGTTGATTTCCCGGCAATTCGCGTTTCAGTGCTATAGAAGCGCTAAACGTGATCGCTGAGAAATCGCTGCACTGTCCAGTGAAATCACAGAAAAATCACTCCCGCAAGTTTTGGGCTTTCAAGTGTAATGATTGTCTGTTGTTGCGTTTTCAGGAGCCGTCAGCATCTCTGCACAACGCATGTGTTTTCTCATTTGAATCAATGGCCTCTGTAAGAAAACTGCATGCGTTCAAACGCACCCCAACATGCAGAATTGTGTGGCAAAAGGCTTGCAGGGAATCGTGTTTGGTTTCCAGGCACACAAGTGTGATCCCTCCCTCACACTTGTGAAAATGATATCAATAGTTTTTATTAAATGTTTCATTCAGGCCTGGAACCCACCAGAGCGCTTTTTGAGTGTTTAGGAAGCGCTTTAAATCGCTAGTGATTTCTCTCTACCAACGTAAATAACTGTAACAAATTCCACAGTAGCAATTGCGATTAGCAAAATCACAATCGTAGGACATGCAGCATTTTGGGAGCATTTGCGCTTCAATGTAAAGTATTGAAGCGCTGGCAAATCGTTCATGAATTGCTTCACGTAGGGATTTGTGTGCAATTTTAAATTACTGCAAACTGTAAAAAAATTATAATAATTTGAAAGGACCAATCAGAATTAAAATCGCTTATCGCAAATCACTATCACAATCACTGCCAAAAAGCGTACATTTTTTAGAATCGCTACCAAAATCGCCGGAAAACGCTCATGAAATCGCTTAGAAAACGCTACTTAAAAAAGCTAGCAATTGCGCTACCGCTTTGCGATTTGAAATGGATTCCAGGTCTCAGAAAGTAAAAAGCTTTATACCATATAGGCCCATACACATGGGCTGGCTGATGTTGCCCGTTGGGGATCGGGACCCGATCCCTTGGACAACATCGCTGGGCTGGACTATAGACACGTGTCAGCTGTACAGCTGACGATGTGTTCTGTTGCTATGCAGGAAGGTGGAGGGAATACGGAGTGCGCACACATAATGTCACACGATGGTCGGGTGAGCGGAGACAAAGCAATCTGCTGTCGCTCGGCTAAGATGATCTGCTGGGCGGATCTCTAGCCAAGCAGCGGCTATTCATCAGGGGCTGCTGTACACATGCCAAATTATTGGCTGAGGCGGTCATTATCGGCCGCCTCAGTCTTGCGTGTGTTCACAGCTTAACCACTTCCCGACCGCCTAATGCACAGAGGCGGCCGGGAAGTGGAGCCCTTAAGGACCGGCTCACCCACAGAGGCGGCGGTCCATTTAAGGGCATGGGCGGAGCGATCGCGTCATCCGTGACGCGATCCTCCGCCGGCGCCTGTCACCGCTCGCTCGCCGCAACATCCCGCCGGCTATACGGAAGCGCCGGCGGGATGTTAACTCTGCGATCGCCGCATACAAAGTGTATAATACACTTTGTAATGTTTACAAAGTGTATTATACAGGCTGCCTCCTGCCCTGGTGATCCCAGTGTCCGAGGGACCACCAGGGCAGGCTGCAGCCACCCTAGTCTGCACCCAAGCACACTGATTTCTCCCCCCCCCTGCCCCAGATCGCCCACAGCACCCATCAGACCCCCCCTGCCCACCCTCCAGACCCCTGTTTGCACCCAATCACCCCCCTAATCACCCATCAATCACTCCCTGTCACTATCTGTCAACGCTATTTTTTTTTATCCCCCCCCCTGCTCCCTGCCCCCTTCTGATCACCCCCCACCCCTCAGATTCTCCCCAGACCCCCCCCCCAGACCACCCCCCCCTGTTTACTGTATGCATCTATCCCCCTGATCACCTGTCAATCACCTGTCAATCACCCGTCAATCACCCGTCAATCACCCCCTGTCACTGCCACCCATCAATCAGCCCCTAACCTGCCCCTTGCGGGCAATCTGATCACCCCCCCACACCAATAGATCGCCCACAGATCCGACATCAGATCACCTCCCAAATCCATTGTTTACATCTATTCTCTCCTCTAAACACCCACTAATTACCCATCAATCACCCCCTATCACCACCTGTCACTTTTACCTATCAGATCAGACCCTAATCTGCCCCTTGCGGGCACCCAATCACCCGCCCACACGCTCAGATTGCCCTCTGACCCCCCCTTATCAATTCACCAGTGCATTAATTACATCTGTTCTTCCCTGTAATAACCCACTGATCACCTGTCAATCACCTGCCAATCACCTATCACCCATCAATCACCCCCTGTCACCCCCTGTCACTGCCACCCATCAATCAGCCCCTAACCTGCCCCTTGCGGGCAATCTGATCACCCACCCACACCATTAGATCGCCCGCAAACCCGCCGTCAGATTACCTCCCAAATGTATCGTTTACATCTGTTATCTTCTCTAAACACCCACTAATTACCCATCAATCACCCATCAATCACCCCCTATCACCACCTGTCACTGTTACCTATCAGATCAGACCCTAATCTGCCCCTTGCGGGCACCCAATCACCCGCCCACACGCTCAGATTGCCCTCAGACCCCCCCCCCCCTTATCAATTCGCCAGTGCATTAATTACATCTGTCCTTCCCTGTAATAACCCACTGATCACCTGTCAATCACCTGCCAATCACCTATCACCCATCAATCACCCCCTGTCACTGCCACCCAACAATCAGCCCCTAACCTGCCCCTTGCGGGCAATCTGATCACCCACCCACACCAATAGATCGCCCGCAGATCCGACATCAGATCACCACCCAAGCGCAGCGTTTACATCTATTCTCTCCTCTAAACACCCACTAATTACCCATCAATCACCCATCAATCACTCCCTATCACCACCTGTCACTGTTACCTATCAGATCAGACCCTAATCTGCCCCTTGCGGGCACCCAATCACCCGCCTACACGCTCAGATTGCCCTCAGACCCCTCCTTATCAATTCGCCAGTGCAATATTTACATCTGTCCTTCCCTGTAATAACCCACTGATCACCTGTCAATCACCTGCCAATCACCTATCACCCATCAATCACCCCCTGTCACTGCCACCCAACAATCAGCCCCTAACCTGCCCCTTGCGGGCAAACTGATCACCCACCCACACCAATAGATCGCCCGCAGATCCGACATCAGATCACCACCCAAGTGCAGTGTTTCCATCTATTCTCTACCCTAAACACCCACTAATTACCCATCAATCACCCCCTGTCACTGCTACCTATCAGATTAGACCCCTATCTGCCCCTAGGGCACTCAATCACCCGCCCACACCCTCAGAATGCCCTCAGACCCCAGCCCTGATCACCTCGCCAGTGCATTGCTTGCATCTATTCCCCCCTCTAATCACACCTTGAGACACCCATCAATCACCTCCTGTCACCCCCTAGCACACCTACCCATCAGATCAGGCCCCAATTTGCCCCGTGTGGGCTCCTGATCACTCGGCCAAACCCTCAGACCCCCTTCCGATCACCTCCCCAGTGCATTGATTGCATCTATTTTCTCCTCTAACCACCCCCTGAGACACCCATCAATCACCTCCTGTCACCCCCCTAGCACTCCTATCCATCAGATCAGGCCCAATACAACCTGTCATCTAAAAGGCCACCCTGCTTATGACCGGTTCCACAAAATTCGCCCCCTCATAGACCACCTGTCATCAAAATTTGCAGATGCTTATACCCCTGAACAGTCATTTTGAGACATTTGGTTTCCAGACTACTCACGGTTTTGGGCCTGTAAAATGCCAGGGCGGTATAGGAACCCCACAAGTGACCCCATTTTAGAAAAAAAAGACACCCCAAGGTATTCTGTTAGGTGTATGACGAGTTCATAGAAGATTTTATTTTTTGTCAAAAGTTAGCGGAAATTAATTTTTATTGGTTTTTTTTCACAAAGTGTCATTTTTCACTAACTTGTGACAAAAAATAAAATCTTCTATGAACTCGCCATACACCTAACGGAATACCTTGGGGTGTCTTCTTTCTAAAATGGGGTCATTTGTGGGGTTCCTATACTGCCCTGGCATTTTAGGGGCCCTAAACCGTGAGGAGTAGTCTTGAAACGAAATTTCTGGTTACAATCGAGGTCTGACCTCACCATAAAGGAAGCGGATAAGGGGGGAGGGGTGGTTGTGTTGTCAACTGATCAATATAGGAGGGAATGTCTGCGACAACTGGAGGATAGATCAACATACTCTAAACTACCTGCAGATCCAACTGCACAATACATTGGGGATCTCAAAAAATTACTACAGAAGGGGGTGGAGGATGGTGCACTGGATAGGGCAACAGCAAATAAATTGCTCCCTCACTTCCCCCGCAGCCCGGTGTGGTATTGCATCCCTAAGATACATAAAACCCTGAATAACCCACCGGGCCGCCCCATTGTTTCGGCAATTGGATCATTGACAGAGGCATTATCTCAATACGTTGACTTTCAATTGAGGCCCCTGTTGAGGTCCTTGCCGTCTTATGTAGGTGACACTACAGAGGTCCTTAATGTCCTGGACACTTTTGAGTGGCAATCGGAGTACCACTTAGCCTCAATTGATGTGGCCTCTTTATATAGCAGAATATGTCATCCAGATGGTTTAAGAGCTATAGAATCCTTTATTCCTGAGGTTATTGATGACGAGCCTCTGCGGTGGTTTGTCCTGGCGGGCCTGGAGTTTGTCCTAACCAGGAACTCATTCCTCTTTGACCGGCAGTGGTACCATCAGGAGGTCGGCACAGCGATGGGGAGCCCTGTGGCCCCCACCTATGCTGGCCTCTTCATGGGCCGCTGGGAGGCCGATTTCGTCTATTCATCGAGGAATGGGTTCCTGGATCGGATTAAGCTCTGGGTCCGCTATATAGATGATATTTTGATCATATGGGAGGGGTCACAGGAATCATTTAAGTTATTCATGGATTATCTTGGGTCCAATGATGTGAATATGTCCTTTACCTATACTTGGGGAGACCAACAACTAGACTTTTTAGATCTGGATATTAAGATTCAAGAGGGAGTGATAGTAACCAAAACTTTTAGGAAGAAGACGGCTGTCAATTCCTTACTTAATGCAAATAGCTACCACCCCAACCCTACACTTAAGGGAGTCCCTTATGGGCAGTTCTTGAGGCTGCGTAGAAATGCCAGCTGCTGGGAAGACTTTATAGAACAGTCAGAAGATTTGGGACAGAGGTTGCAATTAAGGGGGTACAATTTACAAGATATCCAACAGGCATTTGCCAGAGCTGCCTCTAGAGATAGAACTTCATTACTATCGCATACTAGGAGGTCCAATAGGTCTGCTTCTCAAGACAGATTTTTTATGCACTTCACGTATTCCCCCATGTTCCAGTGTATCCAACAAACGATTAGAAAACACTGGTGGATAATTCAACAGGATAAAATGTTAAAATCAAAGAGTACCCTGCCTCCCTGTGTTTCCTATAAACGAGTTCCCAATTTAAAAGACAAACTTTCACACAGTGAGTTTATTAGCTCTCAAACCTCTTGTTGGCTAGGTTCCAATCGCCCCAAAGGAAATTTCAGATGCCAAAGGTGCTCCTGCTGTAACTTTATGGAGTTGGGTGATACCTTTACCCGTTTTGGGCGGACTTGCAAGATCAGACAGTTCATTAACTGTCGGACCAGAGGCTTGGTCTATGCACTTGTATGTCCTTGTAGACGTATTTACGTGGGTGAAACCACGAATATGCTCAAGGATAGATATCAGGCCCATTGCAGGTCCGTACATAGCGGAGAGGGTTGCCCTAGAGTGATAGATCACATGCGGGAGGTTCACAATAGTGATGTGACCAAACTGAGATTTCTAGGGCTAGAACAAGTTGGACATGATAAACGGGGGGGGGTGATTGGCATCGCAGGCTTTTGCAGAGAGAAAGCTATTGGATTTCGTATTTCGATGCGGTTGGACCTTTGGGTCTGAATGAAAGAAATCATTTGGCTGTTTTCATCTGAGATTCTTTGTTTTATGTTTTAATTGTTATTAGTATCCTATGTTGCCTCTTTTTGCATTTTAATTATTTACTGCCCCTACAGGATCACCATGGGTTTTGCTTTGCAGTCCATCCCATCAGGGTGGTGAGTATTTGTAGTATACTGATGCAAATGTGCATATAAATAATTGATTTAATCTCTTTTCTCCCTCCCAACATGGATGGACTGTATTTAGCAATTACATGTGGGTTACATATGATATGTGATTCCTTTGGACAATGGTGTAGATTATGAGCAGCAGCCATCTGTATTTTTTATTGTAAATTTGGTCTATCTGCTGCCATATACCTATGGATGCTATTTATGCCTTTTGGGATGTAATGGTATATTTGTACACTAGATGGCAGCAGAGCGACTGTTGATTCAGCATGGGTGGCTTTACTTTGTAGGGTGTATGGCTTTATGGCTCTTGTTCGCCCTCTGATGGTCAGTTTATGTGCGTCCGTGATACGCATGCGGGGACGTATTGCGTCAAATTTGACGCTTTGTCCCGACGTAACTATGTGACGTCAGCTTCCGGCTTAGCGTTCCACAACCAGGAAACTACACTGGGATGCGGCGTTTTTTGCCAGCGTGCGTTCCATACACTGAGGGCGCACCCTTAGCTGAATGATGGCGGCTGCTCGTATGGGGTGAGTGTTGCACTTATTTAAGGGGTGATTTTACAAGGGGCAGGTTGTCCTGATGATGCGCCACTGTACGTAACCGGCGCGAAACGGCTGTCGACTACCCTCACTGCCTGTACCTCTCTTTCCACCTCAAAGAGATGTAATGTATGCCTTTTACTGGTTCCATTAAAAGTGAAGTTTTAAGCGATGTGCAAGGCCCCTTTTTCTTCTTTTTGACATAAAATGGGGTCACTTGTGGGGTTCCTATACTGCCCTGGCATTTTAGGGGCCCTAAACCGCGAGGAGTAGTCTAGAAAACAAATGCTTCAAAATGACCTGTGAATAGGACGTTGGGCCCCTTAGCGCACCTAGGCTGCAAAAAAGTGTCACACATGTGGTACCGCCGTACTCAGGAAAAGTAGTATAATGTGTTTTGGGGTGTATTTTTACACATACCCATGCTGGGTGGGAGAAATTTCTATGTAAATGGACAATTGTGTGTAAAAAAAATCAAACAATTGTCATTTACAGAGATATTTCTCCCACTTAGCATGGGTATGTGTAAAAATACACCCCAAAACGCATTATACTACTTCTCCTGAGTACAGCGGTACCACATGTGTGGCACTTTTTTACACCCTAAGTACGCTAAGGGGCCCAAAGTCCAATGAGTACCTTTAGGATTTCACAGGTCATTTTGCGACATTTGGTTTCAAGACTACTCCTCACGGTTTAGGGCCCCTAAAATGCCAGGGCAGTATAGGAACCCCACAAATGACCCCATTCTAGAAAGAAGACACCCAAAGGTATTCCGTACGGAGTATGGTGAGTTCATAGAAGATTTTATTTTTTGTCACAAGTTAGCGGAAAATGACACTTTGTGAAAAAAAACTATTAAAATCAATTTCCGCTAACTTGTGACAAAAAAATAAAAACTTCTATGAACTCACCATACTCCTAACGGAATACCTTGGGGTGTCTTCTTTCTAAAATGGGGTCATTAGTGGGGTTCCTATACTGCCCTGGCATTTTAGGGGCCCTAAACCGTGAGGAGTAGTCTTGAAACAAAAATGACCTGTGAAATCCTAAAGGTACTCATTGGACTTTGGGCCCCTTAGTGCAGTTAGGGTGCAAAAAAGTGCCACACATGTGGTATCGCCGTACTCGGGAGAAGTAGTACAATGTGTTTTGGGGTGTATTTTTACACATACCCATGCTGGGTGGGAGAAATACCTCTGTAAATGACAATCTTTTGATTTTTTTACACACAATTGTCCATTTACAGAGGTATTTCTCCCACCCAGCATGGGTATGTGTAAAAATACACCCTAAAACACATTGTACTACTTCTCCCGAGTATGGCGATACCACATGTGTGGCACTTTTTTGCACCCTAACTGCGCTAAAGGGCCCAAAGTCCAATGAGTACCTTTAGGATTTCACAGGTCATTTTGAGAAATTTCGTTTCAAGACTACTCCTCACGGTTTAGGGCCCCTAAAATGCCAGGGCAGTATAGGAACCCCACAAATGACCCCATTTTAGAAAGAAGACACCCCAAGGTATTCCGTTAGGAGTATGGTGAGTTCATAGAAGATTTTATTTTTTGTCAAAAGTTAGCGGAAATTGATTTTAATTGTGTTTTTTCACAAAGTGTCATTTTCCGCTAACTTGTGACAAAAAATAAAATCTTCTATGAACTCGCCATACTACTAACGGAATATCTTGGGGTGTCTTCTTTCTAAAATGGGGTCATTTGTGGGGTTCCTATACTGCCCTGGCATTTTAGGGGCCCTAAACCGTGAGGAGTAGTCTTGAAACGAAATTTCTCAAAATGACCTGTGAAATTCTAAAGGTACTCATTGGACTTTGGGCCCTTTAGCGCAGTTAGGGTGCAAAAAAGTGCCACACATGTGGTATCGCCGTACTCAGGAGAAGTAGTATAATGTGTTTTGTGGTGTATTTTTACACATACCCATGCTGAGTGGGAGAAATATCTCTGTAAATGGACAATTGTGTGTAAAAAAAATTAACAAATTGTCATTTACAGAGATATTTCTCCCACCCAGCATGGGTATGTGTAAAAATACACCCCAAAACACATTAAACTACTTCTCCTGAGTACGGCAATACCACATGTGTGGCACTTTTTTGCAGCCTAACTGCGCTAAGGGGTCCAAAGTCCAATGAGCACCTTTAGGCTTTACAGGGGTGCTTACAATTTAGCACCCCCCAAAATGTCAGGACAGTAAACACACCCCACAAATGATCCCATTTTGGAAAGTAGACCCTTCAAGGTATTCAGAGAGGGGCATGGTGAGTCCGTGGCAGATTTCATTTTTTTTTTGTCGCAAGTTAGAAGAAATGGAAACTTTTTTTTTTTTTTTTTTCTCACAAAGTGTCATTTTCCGCTTACTTGTGACAAAAAATAATATCTTCTATGAACTCACTATGCCTCTCAGTGAATACTTTGGGATGTCTTCTTTCCAAAATGGGGTCATTTGGGGGGTATTTATACTATCCTGGAATTCTAGCCCCTCATGAAACATGACAGGGGGTCAGAAAAGTCAGAGATGCTTGAAAATGGGAAAATTCACTTTTTGCACCATAGTTTGTAAACGCTATAACTTTTACCCAAACCAATAAATATACACTGAATGGGTTTTTTTTTATTAAAAACATGTTTGTCCACATTTTTCGCGCTGCATGTATTCAGAAATTTTACTTTATTTGAAAAATGTCAGCACAGAAAGTTAAAAAAATCATTTTTTTGCCAAAATTCATGTCTTTTTTGATGAATATAATAAAAAGTAAAAATCGCAGGAGCAATCAAATAGCACCAAAAGAAAGCTTTATTAGTGACAAGAAAAGGAGCCAAAATTCATTTAGGTGGTAGGTTGTATGAGCGAGCAATAAACCGTGAAAGCTGCAGTGGTCTGAATGGAAAAAAAGTGGCCGGTCCTTAAAGGGAACCTAAACTGAGAAGTATATGAATTTTTCCTTTTAAAATAATACCAGTTGCCTGACTCTCCTGCTGATCCTGTGTTTCCAATACTTTCAGCCACAGCCCCTGAACAAGCATGCAGATCAGGTGCTCTGACTGAAGTCAGACTGGATTAGCTGCATGCTTGTTTCAGGTGTGATTCAGCTACTACTGCAGACACAGAGCTCAGCAGGCCTGCCAGGCAACTGGTATTGTTTAAAAGGAAACATCCATATTCCTCTCAATTAAGGTTCCCTTTAAGGGGTAGAAAGCCCTAGGTCCTCAAGTGGTTAAGGGTAGGGTCACACTTAAGGCCGCGGGAAAACAACTCAACATTCTTGGCCGGCAGCGGCTGAGGACACCTGACTTTCGGCAAAGGGAAATCCCACACGTTGTGCAGTAAAAAGCAACAGTGTCAGGGCTCGTTTCCACTATTGCGGTGCGGAATCACCTGGATTCCACCGCTGATGAAATCGCATGCAGATGCAATTCCCCATACGTTTTTTGCCGCAAATTCGCATGCGAATTCGCATAGGTGAGGGTATATGCGATTTTAACCATGTCACTGCCTGTGTGAATTTACATTGGTACCGATGTGAATTCGCGGCAAAAACGCATGGGGAAATCGCATGCGATTTCCCTGTTAAATACATTGCATGCGATTCGCATGCATTCCACTCGCAGGCAAATTCTGAGGCTCTTTTGTGCGTTTTTTCACCGCTGAAAAAAACTCACCTCAACAACGCTACAGTGGAAACAGGCCCATCCACTTGCATTACATGTGCGAATCCGCATGCATTAGACACATGCGAATTCGCGATAGTGGAAATGAGCACTCACCATTTTTACCCGCTGCAGAAAACCACACATTGCTCCCTGTGCACGGACATTGTGCATTGGAAAGCATTATGTGTGGTTTTAGGTTGCAGAAAACGCCCTGGTATTTCCTAAGGGCTCGTTTCCACTATAGCGAATCCGCATGCGGGCACTGCACGCGGATTCGCATAGGCAATGTAAGTGGATGGGGTCGTTTCCACTTGTGCGGCTGCGGGAGCGTTTTTTGGTGCGGCAGAAATCTGCACGGCAGAGCCATCAGATTTCGCGTGCAGAAGGAATGTGCGCGAATCGCCGCTAATGTATCTAATAGGGAAATCGCATGCGGGGTGACCATGCGTTTTTTGCCGCGAAATCGCATGCGATTTCGCATATGTATTAATGTTAATTTACACAGGCAGTGACATGGTTAAATTCGCATATACCTTACCTATGCGGAATCGCATGCGAAATCGCGGCAAAAATGCATGCGGAATCGCACCCGCATGCGATTTCGTCCGCGATGGAATGCAGGCGATTCCGCACCGCACTAGTGGAAACGAGCCCTAAGTGTGACCTTAGCCTTAGTACGGGTTCAAAGTGGATACTTGCGGTGCGTTATAACGCCCACATTCTAACAAAGAACATTGCGGTGCGTTTGATCAGAGTGTGGTACTCCAATGCACTGCATTCAGTGCATTGACCGCATAATGCCCATGTTAACAGTGCATTGAAGCATACTTTTCAATGACTGAATGCTTCACTGTATGTGACGCAATGTGCATATTACGCAAGCTGCCCAGGGGCACCTCTAATGTGGCAATGTTTCATCAGAAAATAATCGTAATGTGGCAATATTTCACCAGAAAATAATCGTAATGCAGCAATGTTTCACCATAAAATAATTGTAATGTGGCAATCTTTCATCAGAAAATAATCGTAGCGCAGCAATGTTTTACTAGAAAATAATCGTAATGCAGCAATGTTTCACCAGAAAATAATCGTAATGCGGCAATCTTTCACTAGAAAATAATCGTAATGCTGAAATGTTTCACCAGAAAATAATCGTAGTGTGGGCAGCGTTTCACCAGCAAATAATGTGCACCTGTAAAAAAAAAAAAAATTTACTCACCTGCAGAAGACTCCTCTCCTGGTGCGCAGCTCCCCCGATGATCTTCCTGCAGTCAGCCGCTGCGAAAGTCCCGAGCTGACAGGCAGAGAGCAGGGCTATGGGAAGATGGCGCCGTAGCCCTGTGTAACGATTGTGGAACTTTCTCCGTGATCAGCGCACAACGCATGCGCTGACACGGCGGAAATCCTCCACAAGCGTGTAATTGCAGGCACCCAGCAAAAGGTGCTACGCACCTGTAGAGGGAAATTCCTGTCGGCAGATGGCGCTGGGGAGTGCAGAGGAACCAATCCTCTGTACCTCCACAAATGCCAGACAGGAATTGTACGAAGCGCAGAACGCAATCGCAAGAGAGGCGATTGCGAATGAGAACGAGCAAAGGGACAGGTTGTATGTGTGTGCGCCAATCCAGTCGCCACCCCGCGACCGCGCACACACAACAGCAGATATGAAATAGGAACGCGATCGCGAGAGGTGCGATCGCCAGACGTGACACAAGGCAGATCAGAACAGAATACGAGGTTAGCAAAGGCACAGCAAATCATACAATGAGGGGATGCGGAAAATAACAAACGCTAGCTAACCGCGAACACCGCACTCATTCGCAACAGTGCACGCGGTTATGTGCGGTCTCCACGTGATAAGCACAATAGAGAAAAGCACGCCTAACTAACCATCGACAGACAAACATGAAACAGAGGACGCGAACGCTTGCTTAACGGTTACCTCACCGAGCCTCCAGCAAGCGGTCGTAGCAGACAAGACAGACACACGAAAACAGGGACAAGCGAGAGATAGGATCCACAGCACTAGCGAAAAGTGGCTAGCGCGATCCAGGAAGACAGAACAGAAGGATCCACAGCACTAGCGAAAAGTGGCTAGCGCGATCCCAGGAGACAGAACAGAAGGATCCACAGCGCTAGCGAAAAGTGGCTAGCGCGATCCCAGGAGACAGAACAGAAGGATCCACAGCGCTAGCGAAAAGTGGCTAGCGCGATCCAGAGAGGCAGAACAGAAGAGATAGCTGGTAGCAACCGCTGCACCAGCTATGCTCCAAGAACAGAGATCAGAACGACTTCCTATCGACCACCGCTGGGACAGGACAATCGCAACAGACAAACAAAACAGATAAACAATCCTAACTGCACTAGGGAAATCTGCCTAGCACAGTTTCCAGGAATTACTCTAAGCTGAACTTCAAACAGAGAGTAAGGCTGACGCGTACGTTAAAAAGGGGCGCTGGGAAAAAAGGGCGCGGGGTTTTAAACGATAAGCATGGATAACGTTTAAAAATGTATTGTACTGTATTTCGTTTAAAATTAATGTTTTATAAAGTTATAAATCATTAAATAATGTGCATTAAATCGGCAATTGTAAAAACGTTAATCTTTCGTTTAAATAGTGAAACGTATAACGTTTAAAAAAAAATTACTAAGTAACCCTCCCTGTACCTACCCCTAACCCCTAGACCCCCCTGTTGATGCCTAAACCTAAGACCCCCCCTGTTGGTGCCTAAGTAACCCTCCCTGTACCTACCCCTAACCCCTAGACCCCCCTGTTGGTGCCTAAACCTAAGACCCCCCTGTTGGTGCCTAAACCTAAGACCCCCTGTTGGTGCCTAAACCTAAGACCCCCCTGTTGGTGCCTAAACCTAAGACCCCCTGTTGGTGCCTAAACCTAAGACCCCCCTGTTGGTGCCTAAACCTAAGACCCCCTGTTGGTGCCTAAACCTAAGACCCCCCT
This sequence comes from Hyperolius riggenbachi, assembly GCF_040937935.1. Classification (NCBI taxonomy): domain Eukaryota; kingdom Metazoa; phylum Chordata; class Amphibia; order Anura; family Hyperoliidae; genus Hyperolius; species Hyperolius riggenbachi. The sequence continues at coordinate 496,908,075 of NC_090646.1, read as the reverse complement.
GGTGGTGCCTAAACCTAAGACCCCCCTGTTGGTGCCTAAACCTAAGACCCCCCTGTTGGTGCCTAAACCTAAGACCCCCCTGTTGGTGCCTAAACCTAAGACCCCCCTGTTGGTGCCTAAACCTAAGACCCCCCCTGTGATAAGCATTAATAACGTTTCAAAAACATATTGTGCGGTTTTTTTCGTTTAAAAATAATGTAAAAAAAAAAAAAAAAAATTGTACTGTTTTTCGTTTAAAAATAATGTTTGAAAAAAATATTGTACTGTTTTTCGTTTAAAAATAATATTAGAAAATGTATAAATCATTAAATAATGTGTAATCATGAGAAGCAGTAATAAAACATTAAGTCTCCGGGCGCCGCTTTTAAAACGTTATTTTTCTCCGGCGCCCTTTTTTCCTATCGGGCGCCCATTAAACGATATTTATTATGGGAGTGAATGGCGGCGCCCGATTTGTCCACTAGCCTCCTGCGCCCTTTTTTACTGTTTCCAAGGCTGACACCCCACCAGGAGTGTTACATAGGACGAAATCCTTATGACCAGCGAAGCATTGTGGGAAAGACATAGTACTTATAGTACACGCCTCCAATGAATGTGGCCAGGCAATTTGCATGACAACGTATGCAAATTCCTCTGCAAGCACAAGCTGCAAAACTGACAGAAGCTCTTCTTTCCAGAGTCCTGCAGCATGCAAACCTACACAATGGTCAAAAGGCTGCCTGCCTGCACAGGCAGCTGAGCAAATCATCACACCCTGTACTGGAGACACAAATAGTCTCCAGTGCAGGGCTTGAGACGCCATCTTCCCATAGCCCTGGTCTGCTTGTCGGAAGACTTCGCAGGCTGAGGTGAGCTGCGGGTAGTGAAAACACTGCAAGCCAGTTCATCACGGGGGTCCCACAATCTGGCGGGGGGTTGGGCCCCCTCCGCACAGGGCCCAGGCGACCGCTTGGACCAGGCGCCCCTGTGCTGCCTTCCCACTGCATTGTGTTCCTACTGTCATATGGAATGCAACACCCACTGTGAACCTGGCCTCACAGGAACTAAAGATATATATTATTGAATATGGTAACAGGGTAACAGAATAGTGATATGCATAGCGAGAGGGATTTGCAATGCGCGACAAGATTTTTTTTTCAATTATAATTGGCCAATCACTGACCAATTTTAATACCTAAAAAACACTTAAGGAGGTATTAATGCGAGGCATATGCTCCAAGCAATAAGGACACAAATATTAAGAAAGTATCAAAAACTGCTTTATTAATTATCAAAAAAAGGAAAATGCATAAAAAAAAGGGTTTCACACATAAAAACAGAGACCTCCTGATAGCTGTCAACACACCGCTCACTCATGCCACATACGCAGACCACCATACACACTAAACCCCACACTCGCTGCTGGTAGCAACTCGACTATAGAAACTCATGCATGAGCCAATATGATCTGATTCAGACTAGATCAAAGTTCTTAAGTAAAGAGTCCGCTCAGCTGCAGTGACAATCAGGTGTCAGGTAGCCTCCAGTAACTCCGCAATCCGCAACCCACATAGAAGATGAAGAGTAAATACTCCAAGCATCAATGGTTACAGCACTTGTATAAAGCAAGCAGTTCAGAAGGGCACAGGTAAGAAGCGACAGTATACTGCAGGACAAGGAAGAAGCAAAGCAAAGTCCGGCAATGCATAAGCAGGAACGACAGACACTGCAAGCTAGCGGCGTGCAGTGCAGAGCATGGACACAACAGGTCCTCCAAGAAGGCAAAGCATACGATACCAGGTGAGTGGTGTCCTGTCAGTTCCAATCCGTAGATGTAGCAGGAGATGCAAAGGAAACCTCCATCCTGTTAGCAGCAACAGCCGTCTGAGAATATGTCCCAGGGTGTCTATGTGCCCTAGACTTGGGTCACATGTCGGCTGTAAGGCGTGCTTAGGAGCAGGGGCGCCGCGAGGCATAAAGCGAACCAAGCGGTCGCTTGGGGCCTCACAATCTTAGGGGCCTCGGCGGCTCCGTGACGTCGGCGTGACGTCACTTTTTCCCCGCAGCCCCGCCGGGCTGGCACTGGCAGAGCAGAGCAGGGCTACAGGAAGATGGCCGCCGCCGAAGCCCTGCTCTGGAGACTATGTCTCCAGTACAGGGCTTCGGGTGGCCATCTTCCCGACCCGTAGCCCTGCATGAATCAGCGCGGGAGATTGGAGGAGGAAGCCAGGGAGGGAGCTCCGTGGGAACTGCGCGCCTGAGGAGCCGGCCGGGAGAGGAGACCAGGGAGAGAAGACTTCTGCCAGTGCCAGCCTGCCAGGTGAGTAAATTCTTTTCTTTTTGCAGCCGCAGCCCTAATTGCGATTGATTTCTGCTGAACTGTGCCCTAATTGCATTTGATATCTGCTGAAAATGTGGCCCTAATTGCGATTGATTTCTGCTGAACTGTGCCCTAATTGCGTTTGATATCTGCTGAAAATGTGGCCCTAATTGCGATTGATTTCTGCTGAACTGTGCCCTAAATGCGTTTGATATCTGCTGAAAATGTGGCCCTAATTGCGATTGATTTCTGCTGAACTGTGCCCTAAATGCGTTTGATATCTGCTGAAAATGTGGCCCTAATTGCGATTGATTTCTGCTGAACTGTGCCCTAAATGCGTTTGATATCTGCTGAAAATGTGGCCCTAATTGCGATTGATTTCTGCTGAACTGTGCCCTAAATGCGTTTGATATCTGCTGAAAATGTGGCCCTAATTGCGATTGATTTCTGCTGAACTGTGCCCTAATTGCGTTTGATATCTGCTGAAAATGTGGCCCTAATTGCGATTGATTTCTGCTGAACTGTGCCCTAATTGCGTTTGATATCTGCTGAAAATGTGGCCCTAATTGCGATTGATTTCTGCTGAACTGTGCCCTAAATGCGTTTGATATCTGCTGAAAATGTGGCCCTAATTGCGATTGATTTCTGCTGAACTGTGCCCTAATTGCGTTTGATATCTGCTGAAAATGTGGCCCTAATTGCGATTGATTTCTGCTGAACTGTGCCCTAATTGCGTTTGATATCTGCTGAAAATGTGGCCCTAATTGCGATTGATTTCTGCTGAACTGTGCCCTAATTGCGATTGATTTCTGCTGAACTGTGCCCTAATTGCGTTTGATATCTGCTGAAAATGTGGCCCTAGTTGCGATTGATTTCTGCTGAACTGTGCCCTAATTGCGATTGATTTCTGCTGAACTGTGCCCTAATTGCGTTTGATATCTGCTGAAAATGTGGCCCTAATTGCGTTTGATTTCTGCTGAACTCTGCCCTAATTGTGTTTGATTTCTGCTGAAAATGTGCCCTAATTGCGTTTGATTTCGGCTGAAAATGTGCCCTAATTGCGTTTGATTTCTGCTGAAATGTGGCCCAAATTGCGTTTTTATTTTCTGGTGTCTGGGGTAACTGTTGCTGCATTTATTATTTAATGGTCATAGTTGGCTATATTTGCTGTGCTACGGTTAAGCTTCGCCCATACAATGTCATGGCCGCGCCAATCTTTCGGCGCGCTACGCGCGCCTCAATCACCCCAACATCCATTTTTTCCCCGCAAACAGCCCCGCCCCAATCCGCCCTCCTGCTCCACCCACATGTCATGGCCACGCCCACTTATGCGGGATAGCCACACCCATTTTTCGCCAGGGCCTCTTGCTACAGTCCGCTTGGGGCCACAAAAACCTTAGCTGCACCCCTGCTTAGGAGAACAAAGTCCAGACTGCAAATGCAAGGAGCAGGGTCCAGAAGCAGAGCGTGCTGAGAGGGACAGAGTCCAGCCTGCAGGTAGGGTGGTGGGTAGGTGCGCGATGGCACAGCAGCCGGTGCGGACAGCCTCAGGACGCTAACCCACGCTGTCCTGACATGTTTCGCCGGACTTCCTGCTTTCTCAAAGGGGGGCGTAGCAGAAATGTGGCACACATACCTGCATCCAACTAAAGTACTCCAGCACGCCAATCAGTGCCCGCAGCGCCCGCCCCAAACGGCCCAATCCCCGAAGGGAGGAGGGAGAGAGGCAGACCGCTTCATCCACTCATGAGCCGGGGGGGGCGGGCGCAGCAGCCACCGACAGACGCAGCCAGGCACATACAACCAGCCATACAAAGACGCCCACAGGCTCCCCCAGACCGCGCCTACACACAGGAGGGGGCAAGAGTGTCAGATGGAGGGTGTGGGACTAAGAAGCCCAGCCAGCCCTCACAGGGGAGCGATAAGGGCGTCCAGAACTAAAACCCTCTATATACTAACTAGACACATCAACGATAAGCATAAACCCAATAGGGTATAAAGGTGTATACAACGTATCAATTATTGAGTGGTGAAAAATAAAGTAGCAGTCAACTATATATATAAGGTAGTCTCTACAAATATAGAAAGTAAGGAGCCACTACTCCTTTAATATATTTAAACAACTCCACATATCTATATGTGGAATACTGCAGTAATTCACGTGTGGGGATGCTGCACCAACACACACCGGCAGATCACAGGCAGAGAAGTAGAGGCACCCCCAAAAAAACTGCAACCCACAAGAGGGCCCAATTAAAGAGGTAAGAAGGAAGCATAACTGTTGTTTTCATTGAGTCCAGGTGGATCCGTGGCCCGAAGGTCAAAGATCCACCTAGACTCCCTCTGGAGCAGCAGGCGATCACTATTACCACCACGGATCGTGCGATGGATGCGATCTAAACCTATAAACCGAACCCCCGACGGGTTACCACCGTGTACTGATTTAAAATGACGAGCCACCGGGGTGGGAACAACCGAGGTGTTTTTGCTCACAATACTGGTGATGTGCTCAGACATGCGAGATCTTAAATCGCGTTTTGTCTTGCCGACATAAAACGCCCCACAGGGGCATGTCAGTAAGTACACCACCAGGATCGTTCCGCAATTAACAAAATGCGAAAGATTCCACGGTCTATTATTAGGAAGTATTACTGTTTTTCCGACCTGGATGTAGCGGCACATCGTACAGCCGCCACATGTGTACGTACCCAAGACTTTGCAGTGTTGTCGTGTATTCCCACTCCCCTGGAAGTGACTCCCAACCAATTTATCCCTCAATGATGGTGCCCTACGAAAAACTACCTGCGGTTTCTCGGGCACAATTTTAACAAGTTTAGGATCATTAGTGAGGATATGCCAGTGGCGGTCCATTATACGTTGAATTGATGTGGACTGTGCACAAAATTGCGTGCAAAATCTCAGCACCTCCGATTCGCGTGTCGCACCCCCGGACGATCCAAGTAGAGTGTCCCTGCTGCTCATGTGAGCTCGTTTGTAAGCTCGTTTTAGGTGTTTGTCACGATAACCCCTCGCACGAAAACGTGCGCGAAGGTCATCGGCTTCTCTCTTAAAATCAACAGTCTGTGAACAGTTCCGCCTTAGGCGGAGGTACTGGCCCATAGGAATCCCCCTGATCGTGTGATCAGGGTGGAAGCTATCAGCCCGCAGCAGAGAGTTGGTTGAAGTGTCTTTGCGAAAGAGTTGGGTAAAGAGGCAGCCTCGTTCATCAATGCCCACCCTAATGTCCAAAAATGGGATGCTACATGCATCCCATTGTAGCGTAAATCTAAGGTTGCGTTCGTTTGCGTTTAAACAGGACACAAACTTCTGCAGAAGATTCACGCCCCCCGTCCATAATATGAAGATGTCGTCAATGTACCTGTGCCACGTCAAAACGTGGCACAGGTACATCGAAAGCCCATCATCCGAAAAAACGACACGTTCCCACGCCCCCAGGTACAGATTGGCGTACGACGGAGCACAGGTGGTGCCCATCGCCGCCCCCTGCACCTGGAGGTAGTGAGACTCCTCAAAAACAAAAATATTGTTATGTAAAAGAAAGCGTAAGAGGGACGAGAGGAAGAGATTGTGAGGCACATGTTGTAACCCTAATTCACTCAGGAAAAGGTCAATGGCATCAATGCCTAGACTGTGCGGGATACTCGAGTATAGGGCCTCCACATCAAGGGCCACAAGCAGCGTGCCTTCCGGCACCTGCATCCCATCCAAAATTTGGAGGAGGTGCAAGGTGTCACGAGTATATGAGGGGAGGCACTTAACATGAGGCTGCAGATGTCGATCGATATAAACACTTACTTTCTCCGTTAAAGAGCCCCTACCCGAGACGATGGGACGCCCAGGTGGTTTAATGAGATTTTAATGCACTTTAGGAAGTGCATAAAATGTTGGAGTGATCGGATCTGCAACCTTAAGAAAAGTACCCACGTCCGCATTAATGACATCACGTCTCACAGCCTCATCAATAATGGAAAAGAGTTCCTTCTGGCAACGAGTGGCCCTCGAGGGGGAGACCCCAACATAGCAATCCCGCACATTGAGAATGTCCAAACACATCTCCCTATATGCTGCGGTGGTCATGACCACCACATTACCACCTTTATCGGCAGGTTTAATAGTCCACCGATTCTGAGTTGACAATTCAGCAAGTGTAGCCAACTCCTCATCATTCAAATTGCTGTGCCGCAGAATCCCTCCATCTATGCCCCTCAAATCCTTCTCCACAACCGATACAAAAGTTTTTAGATTAGGGCAGAGCGTGAACGGGGGGAACCTCTTGGATCTATTAAAGAGTCCAACATCCTGTAAACGGGGGTAATAACCGCAGGGTGGAAGAAGACATATCCCTATCTCCTCGTCTCCCATGTCCACCTCCCCCTGTAAATCAAAAAGATTGCGAAGTGCCACATTTTAATACCTTCATGTAGTGTGAGAGTCAACATAATGAATACTATGAGCAGATTGTGTAATGGTGTGTACACACTTGAAAGATAAATGAAAGATATCAGACCAATTTTACCACCTTCCATGTAGTATGAGCAGGGTCGGCGCTACCATAGAGGCAAAGGAGGCAGCTGCCCCAGGGCCCCAGAACTTGTAGGGGCCCCCAGTGGCTACAAGAGGAAAACATTTTTTTTTCAAATCGACCTTATAGTTCCTGAGAAAATCGATTTTAAAGTTTCAAAGGAAAAAAAAATACATATTTCAAAACCAGCCGAGTTTAAAGTGAACCTCCGGACTAAAAATCAACTCAGCAGCACTGAAAAGGCCTTGTGTTTCTTTAACAGTTTCACAGCATCAGAAATTTGTTTCTCTTATACAAGCCTCATTTTTAGCTGCACAGAAAAAAACTGCCCGGGCTTTTTTCCCCTGATGCTGTGCAAAGCATGATGGGATTTCTGATTTTGTTGTTCTCGTTCTGCTGTTTTGGTGCAATTTTTTTTTTTACATTTTGCATTTGACATTTGAAGCCTAGTGTGTGCAGCTGGTAGGGGTTATCGGGACACAGGACAGTTGGAACTGTGTCTCCTGCTCCTTGTCACCTCCTTTCAACCAAAAAGATGGCTGCCCCCATGACAAAGATGGCAGCCCCCATGAATCACACAAATTTGCCTGTTCTTTTAAAACAGGGTGGGTAAGAGATTATATTACCTATCCATTCTAATTAACATAACTGATGTAACTTAATGACAGTATTTTTGTTTAGGCTGAAGTTCCCCTTTAATGGTTAATAGCAAATCCACCTTAAATTCTAGAAACCCTAAATTTGCAGGATATGTTAAGGAGATCATTGGGAATAAGAGGAAAAAACAATTTTTCAAAAAGACCTTATAGTTTTTGAGAAAATCGATTTTAAAGTTTCGAAGGAAAAAAGTATACTTTTAAATGCGGTAAATGTCACTTTTAGTACCTAACGGTAGTGTAATTTTACATGTATCAAAAGAAAGAGCAATACATTTCCTGACAGGGTTTCCAGGGGGTCCGTACGCAGCCGCAGCACTTTGGTCAGGGATCCCTATACAGCTGCAATATGGCTGTATGAAGATCCCTGGCATTTTTTTCCTATTTTCCCCCCCAAAAATTTTTTAGAGTGTGGGAATTTTTTTTTTTTTAAATTATGTGGGGTCCCCCCTCCTGAAACTTTTTAACCCCTTATCCCCCATGCAGGCTGGGGTAGCCAGAATGTGGAGCTCCGACTAATTGGGGCTTCAAACCCTGACTATACCAGCTGCAAAAAAGGTCCCTTAATGCCAATTTTTGCTCCGGGGTATCTGTTTGGGGGCCCCGCAGGTTTATTTTGCCCTGGGGCCCCATTGTTGCTTAAACCGGCCCTGAGTATGAGAGTCATACTCTACACAGTCTATTCTATGGAGCTGAACTCCGAGTCCCCATCAGGTACAAATCGTTGCAAGATGCTGCTTACAAAGACCGCTGTACACATTCAAAAGATCAGTATCTGCAAAAGATCTGTTCCTGCAAAAGATCCGTCCTTGCAAAATGCATTCATAGTCTATGATATCTGCAGATCATCATACACACCTTGTTTAACAGACTTCATCTGCATAACTGACAATCATCTGCAGATCTGAAAATCCATCCTGGTGGATCTGATCTGCAGATTATCTGCAGATGAATGTCTGTGAAATTATGTGCTGTTTTTTCATTACAAATTCCTTTTTTTGTGGAATTAGCTTCTAAAATAATGATTTTTTTTTTACCTACGTTACCGCACTTTTATCACTTTTTTTCCTGTAATTTTTCTGCAAATGGTAATTCCCAACTGAAAACATTGTGAATGTTAAAATACTTCATAGTTTAGTCGGTAATTTTCAGACATTTAATTACCAAAATGCCTCGTTCCCATTGCGTTCTGATAGCTTGTCTGTTCCCTTTGCAGTTTTTTGAAGCATTTTTTTTTTCCTTTCCCGGCGCTTGGGTGGAGATGCGTTTTTGTTAAAAGTGCTTTTGTAAGCGCTTTTCCACAGCAGTTTTTTAATTCACTCCCTGACGCAAGTCAGGAAGTGAACTCTTTGATCCGGAAAATATTACATACAATATATTTATTCTTAAAAAATGTAAATGCAATCGCTGCACAAAGCGATTTTGTGAGCGTTTTTCTTTTTTCCTATAACTTCCATTCAAGGCAAATCGTCCTGAAAATGGTCCATGCATGCAGCGCTTATGTCAACTGACAGCGCACGGAACGCCCAAATCTGAACTACACCATTGGAAAGCATGGTGTAGTTGCTTTTAGGGCGCTTTTCAAAAATCATCAGAGCTTAAAAAAGTCCAAAAGCGCCTCTTGTGCGAACGAGCCCTAGCTCATTGAGAATGGAGGCCATTGTGTAGGTCATCTCTCATAGTACATGGAAGTATTAAAACTGGCCAAACAATTTGCATGTGTGTACCAGGCATTAGGCCTCATTTAGCTGAATGAACAGGCAGGGCATGTGGGTGGCTGGGGACAGTCCAGTTCAGCAACATATAAGCACAAATTGAGATGGTGTTAGGACTGCAACCCACTAGGGCGATTTTGGCAGCATTTTGCGATTGCCGACAATCGCCGGCAATTCCTAAAAACACTTTGTCAATAAAAAGTGGGTGGTGGGGACCCTACTGGTGCGACTGAGATTAGGGGTACTAGCAATCGTAGGACATGTAGCATTTTGACCGCTTTAGCGTTCAATGTTAAAGTATATAAGCACTGCAAAATCAATTTTCAAAGCACTTGGGGGTAAGCAATTGTGCTTTAAATAAAACCTTATAATAGTCACCCGGTGTCCGGATTTCCTACTTCCATTTGTAGCCCCGCCCCCTAAAGGAAGAGGTCACAGGTGCTTCTCTTATTGGTCATAGAGAAGCACCTATGACCTCTTCCTTTAGGGGGTGGGGCTACAGATGGAAGTCAGACACCTGGTAAGTATAATAAAGTTTTTTATTAAAAAAAAAATATGCAAATCACTAATTGGAAGCACTGTACAGTTTACTGTACATCGCTTCTAAGCGTTGTGTAATTGCAAGCGCAATCGGACTAGGATTCGCTGCACACAGTGCTGGGGCGATTTTAAAGCCCTGCAGCAATTCCTAGTGGGTTCCAGGCCTAAGGCAAATGTCACACTTTTTGCCGCAGTTCTAAAATGCATGTGAAATTGCATGTAATGATTGTCTCCAAGAGGTCCACCATCATTCCGGTTCCTAAGAAACAACAACAACAAATATCATTTGTAAAGCGCTTTTCTCCCATGGGACTCAAAGCGCATTTCAAGGCATCTCCGACCTCAACAACTACAACAACTACAACTACAGGCCTGTGACCCTGACGTCCATTATCAGGAAGTCCCTAGAGAGAGTGGTCTTATCCACCCTCAAGCTATCCACCTTGCCCCTACTAGACCCACTCCAGTTTTCCTAGAGTGCAAATAGGTCCACTGACGATGCTCTAAACATCTGTATGGAATATGTCTACAACCATCTAGACAGGAAGGATGCGTATGCCAGAGTACTGCTATTAGACTTCAGTTCGGCATTTAACACTATATGCCCACGCACCCTCCAGAATGTTCTGGCCACACTTGGGGTCCCACTCAACCCTACGTCTATGGATCACTGACTTTCTCTCCAACAGATCCCAAGTTGTCAGGGTGGGGGACATCTACTCACGAGAAGTGATAACCAACACAGGGGCACCCCAGGGCTGCGTCCTGTCCCCGCTGCTCTTCTCCCTTTACACAAATGATTGTAGATCCACGGTAGACTCTGTCAAAGTCATAACATTTGCGGATGACACCACCAATGTCGGCCTCATCACCAAGGACAACATCCAGGATTACCAGCAGCAAGTGGATAGACTATGTCACTGGTGCAAGGAGAACAGCCTGGTGATCAACACGGCCAAAACCGTCGAACTTATAATTGACTTCAGGAAGTCTGCCCCTACCCCACCTCCCATCTACATTGATGGCACCGAGGTGGCCAGAGTGCCCTGCGTCCGCCTGCTGGGCACCACCATCTCCAGCAATCTCAGTTGGAGGGTCAACATCACGTCAACCCTACGGAAATCCCAGCAGAGACTCTTCTTCCTCCACCAACTGCGGAAGTTCAGCATGGCGCAGGAGATTCTAACATGCTTTTACACTGCCACCATTGAATCGATCCTCTGCTCCGCCATCTTGGTGTGGTATGTGGGAGCCACCGCCAGTGACAGGCACAAACTACAGAGGATCATCAGGTCGGCGGAGAGAATCGTTAGGAGACCTCTGCCACCACTTGACCACCTGTATAACACAAGACTGCGAGCCAGGGCTCTGAGGATTGCAGGTGACCTCTCTCATCCAGGCCACTGTTTTTTCACCCCACTTTCACTGGGTCGGAGACTCCGGGCCATCCCCACCAAGACCACCAGACACAAGAACTCTTTCTTCCCTATGGCCGTTAGCCTCCTGAACTCCCTTAACATTCTACCACCCTCTATCAGCGCCCTACCACCTGCATAGGAGCGGTAGACTTCAGCAGTGTGCCTTTGAAAGATGAATACAGAGCTATATGTATATCTGATGCTGAGTGTATATTTGTGTATGTTTACTGTTATTCTGACATTTTCTCCTGCCTTTCTCCCTATGTACTGCTCCATTGTGCCAAACCCAATTCCGGGCTTGACCCAGTCATGCTTGGCGAAATAAAGTGATTCTGAACCTGATTCTATGGATCCACTGCTTTTTTCAGGAGGAATTTGCGATTCTCCATAGCTCCATAGCATAGTTAGGCCCCTTTTACACTTATCAGTTGCTCTCAGTTATAACTGAAAGAAAACTGATTTTCAAAGTAATGCCCATGTTTTCCTATGGCACAATTCTCACTATACGCGTTTTAACTGAAATTTTCTTCCCAATGCACTGCTATGGAAAAAACACACACTAACGCACACTAACGCATACCAACTGATTAAGTGTAAACGGGGCCTCAGTCAATCTGCCAAGCTGATCTCTGGTCAAGGTGCAAGGGGGCATCCAGGCAGGTAAATGATGCAGCCATCCAGGCAAGTTCCTTATGGTACCCATACACGGTACAATAAAAACGTTTGATTTTCCTATTTTGTAGACCAAAACGATCATATTGAATGAAAGTTGAAAATATTATTTTTTTTCGATCAAGAAAAACAAACGATTATCCCATTTCTTCTATCAAAATCCTGTGAGGCCCCTTTCAGATGGGAGGCTGAACTGCGCGTTTTCAGAGCAGTTCAGTCTTCCGCCTGCCGCCCGCCAGTGCAATTTAAATGCAGCTGAATTGTAGCATTTGTAACACCACGTGTGTTAAGCGTTGACACATGTTGGTGTTACTGGGCGCCAGAGAACTGCGACATGTCGAGTCTGAACGTGGCTGCGGCCGTGCTTAGAACTCAGTTTGGGGGGGGGGGAGGCCTGTACAGTGCCGATATCGGGCGCTAACAAGAACCAAGCTGATGCAGGAGAGCAGCAGACAGGCTGTGACTCCACTGCTTGTCAGCTACCCATGTGAAAGGGACGTAAATGAAGGCCTGATGACAGGGACATTGCTAGCCCCAAAGATCAGTGGCATGTGCCCCGGATGTCCCCCATGCAGAGTAAAGGCACCATAGCACCCAGCATGGCACCACACAGCACCCAGCAAGCCCCATACAGGCACCACAGCACCCAGCCTGGCACTACACAGAACACAGCATGACACCATAGCCAGGGCCGAGGCATAGGCTGGAGAGGCTCCAGCCTCAGGGCGCAGTGTAGGAGGGGGCGAACAATTCATTCAGCTGTCATTTCTAATTTTGGTTGAAGCAGAAAGAAATAAGAAAAGGGGATACATAGCAGTGACTGCAAGCCAGATAACTAGTTATTAAGGTGTTGGGGAAGTTGTGGACCCTGTGGCCCTCTTAGTCTAATAGCAATCAGTGTGTGACAGCTGGGGTGGGAGGGATGGAGGGGCGCACTTTGGTGTCTCAGCCTTGGGTGCTGGAGGACCTTGTCCCAGCTCTGACCATAGCACATAGCATGGCACTACACCATCCAGCATGCCCCATAGAGGCACCATAGCACCCAGCATGACACCATAACACTAAGCATGGCACCACAGCACCCAGAATGGCACCACAGCACCCAGCAAGCCCGATAGAGGTACCACAGTGCCCTGCTTGCCCCCATACAGGAACCAAAGCACCTAGCATGCCCCCATAGAGGCACCACAGCACCCAGAATCTTCCCCCATTGATGTATCACAGCTCCCAGCATGCCCCCATTGAGGCACCACAGCTCCCAGGATATTGCCATAGGGGCACCACAGCTCCCAGCATGCCCCCATAGAACTGTGGAGCCTCTATGATGGCACACTGGCAACTGTGGTGTCTCAATGGCAGGCATACTGGGAGCTGTGGTGCATCAATGGGGGGTACGCCATGCTGGGTGCTGTGTTGCCTTTATGGGGGCATTCAGGGAGCTGTGGTTCTTCTATGGGGGCATGGGAGTTGTGGTGCCTTAATGGGAGGCCCCTTGGAGCATGGAAGGGGGTCCACTAGAAGGTCAGGGAATGCTATGGGGGGATTGCCTCACAAAATGGCTGCACGCCTCTCCACCAGTGGGAACCCCGGGCCGGCGGCTGTGATCGGAGACGCGGCGTGGGACAAGTCAGCTGCAAGGGGCTGGAGGAAGCCCGCGGTAAGAATATCATGGGGCAGGAAATTTTGCTTGATGTTTCCTTTAAGTTACACTGCCTGTAATATGCAGAATTTTTGTTTTTAGTTTTTGTATAAATGGAGAGAGGGGCTTCATCCAACATTTACTGGGCAGGCCTACTTAGACCACTGTTAAAGAGAACCTAAAGTCAACAAAAAAAATGAGATTAACTCACCTGGGGCTTCCCTCAGCCCCCTGCAGACGATCGGTGCCCTCGCAGAGACTCCGATGGTCCAGGACCCACCGGCGAACACTTCCGGTTTGGCCGTCACCGGCCGACAGGTGAGTTAATCTAATTTTTTTTTTTGTTGACTTTAGGTTCTCTTTAACAGTGGTCTAACATACACATGCAACAGATCAGTATCTGCAAAAGATCAGTTCCTGCAAAATGCATTCATTGGGCCTGATTCACAAAGCAGTGCAAACTGTTTAGCACACCCATGTGAAGTGCCGTTCTCGGACTTTTGCGCACGCAAAGTGCCGCGATTCGCGCGATCGCGGCACTTTGCGCGCAAAAGTCCACGAACGGACTTCCCGTGCTAACTGTTTAGCACACCCGTGCTAAACAGTTTGCACCGCTTTGTGAATCAGGCCCATAGTCTATGATATCTGCAGATCTCATACACACCTTGTTTAACGAACAATCATCTGCAGATCAGATCCACCAGGATGGATCTGCAGATGATTGCCTGATCTGCAGATAATTCATCTCAATGCCCATACAATTGTATGGGCCTGTTTACATCTCTGCATTGTAACAGATTGGGCGCTATTCACAAAGAGGCAAAAAAAAATGCGTAAACAGCCATTAAGCATGCAGTAAATATGCGGTAAAAAGGTCGCATGAAAAATAGTTTAAAAAAAAAATTCCAGCAAGCACAGCCCTTAAGAGAACCCGAGGTGGGATTTACTTATGCTAGTGGGGCACAGAGGCTGGTTGTGCACACTAACACCAGCCTCTGTTGCCCCATGGTGTGCCTCCAGGACCCCCCTGCACGCCGCTATACCTCCCGCAGTGCTGACGACACGCAGCGTGTTGCCAGCACAATGTTTACCTCTCGCCTGTCTGTTAGCGCCGCTCCCCCGCCTCCTTCGTATCGGCGCTACCCGCCCGCGTCCCTTCCCTCCTGCTGATTGGAGGGAAGTGACGCGGGTGGGTAGCGCCGATACGGAGGAGGCGGGTTAGCGGCGCTAACAGACAGGCGAGAGGTAAACATTGTGCTGGCGACACGCTGCGTGTCACCAGCACTGCGGGGGGTATAGCGGCGCGCAGGGGGGTCTTGGAGGCACACCATGGGGCAACAGAGGCTGGTGTTAGTGTGCACAACCAGCCTCTGTGCCCCACTAGCATAAGTAAATCCCACCTCGGGTTCTCTTTAAAGGACAGCTGAAGTGAGAGGGATATGGAGGCTGGCATATTTATTTTCTTTTAGGCTTTGTTCACTTCTAAATTCGAAGACGCCAGCAATCTTCAATTTTTTGCGCGTTTTTCCCCCTCCCGGGCGCTCCACTATATTGTACAAAGCACTTTTGTAAGCGCTTTTGCAGAGCGATTCCGTTTTTTCACTTCCTGGGTGAACTCTTTCACCCGGAAATGAATAAATACAATGTATTTATTTATTAAAGTGTGAACGCAATCGCCGGATAAAGTGATTTGTGAGCATTTTGCACTTTTCCTATACCTTCCAATGTAGCAAAATCGCCCCCGAAAATGGTACATGCAATGCTTTGCTGAGCGAAAAGCAGACGAAATGCGCTGATATGAACTGTCCCATAAGGATTCATTGCACTAGCGATTTCAGGGCGTTTTTTTAAAAAAGTGAAATGCCCAAGGTGTGAATGAGCCC
Source organism: Hyperolius riggenbachi (assembly GCF_040937935.1). Classification (NCBI taxonomy): domain Eukaryota; kingdom Metazoa; phylum Chordata; class Amphibia; order Anura; family Hyperoliidae; genus Hyperolius; species Hyperolius riggenbachi. The sequence goes on along the minus strand of NC_090646.1, from coordinate 496,892,710 downwards.
TTAGAGGCGCTGGTGATTTTTCAAAATCGCCCTGAAATCGCTTACGCAATGATTCTCTATGAGAGAGTTCACATCTGAGCGGTTCAGAAAAGCATTGCATGTACCATTTTTGAGGCGATTTTTGCCTCAATGGAAGGTATAGGAAAAACACAAAACGCTCACAAAATTGCTTTGTGCAGCAATTGCGTTCACGTTTTTAAGAATAAATACATTGTATTTATTATTTTCCGGGGGAAAGAGTTCATTTCCTGACTTGCGTCAGGGAGTGAATTAAAAAAAATGCTTGGGAAAAGCGCTTAGAAAAGCACTTTTCACAAAAATGCAATGCCCACCCAAGCGCCGGGAAAGGAAAAAAAACCACTTAAAAAAAAAACCTACCGCTAACGCGAGCGGAGCGCACTATGAATGAAGCCTTACATAGAGTCTGAAGCCATAAAAATTACCTCTTTTTATTGGCCAGTTATATTAAGCATTAAGATTAGCTGATACGCCGCATTCCTGCAGCAGAACGAGGTATTTATCCCCTTGAAATCCCCGGGGAAAAATTCTGCGGTCCTTTGCACAGTAGCTTTGCCTCTGCTCCAGTCAATCTCTGCCTCTCCCCGCCCCTCTCAGTCTTTTTTTTCACTTAATAGGGGTGGGGTAGAGGCGGAGATTGACTGGACTGGAGGCAAAGCTACAGTGCAAAGTTCTGCCTCCCCCGGGCAGCAAAATCTATGACCTGGAAAGTCGTGGAATTTTGCCCCAGGGATTTTTTGGGGGATAAATACCTTGTTCTGCCATGGGGATGCAGCGTATCAGCTATGCAGGGGCGTAGCTTGGGGGGGGCGGGGTAGGACATGTGCCCCCGGGCGCTGACTCCCTAAGGGCGCCCAGCCACGTCTTTTTTTTAATCTCATCTGTCTGCCGCAGCATTGCTGCGGCTGCCTTGCTCTTCCTGTGTGAGGTCACCAGCCGCTGCCGCTGCGCAGCATGTATAATAGCCACGAGTGGAACGCAGGCAGGGCCAGCAGTAGCGGCAGCCAGTCAGAGATGGTGAGGAGGAGCCGAGGCACTGAGGCAAGAAGTGCGACTGTGGAGGGGGCGGAGATAGACAAAGTACAGCGGAACCAGCAGCCACCTAAGCCCAACTAGGTGACAGGTAGGGATGCCACCAAGTTGTTGCCACCCAGCCGGAAAATGTTACACAAAGCCGACACCGGTATAATGGTAAAATTCCCTGCAGAGCCGCCGACTCCGATACCTCTGACTCTTCCTAGATTGGCAGCTTTAGGGGACACTTTCAGCCATCCAGGAGAGAGTGTTGCCCGCCTCCTGTCTGTTTGTGTACCCTCGCAGGCTGGTGGGGAATGAGGTAGGAGCGAGATTTGAAAGGCTGTATTGCCTGTCAGCTGTACACATTCCTGGGCTGGATAGCCAGGAACGAAGAATGCAAAGACCTGGGATCAGCGTAGCCAGCACTTGCTTTAGGTGGAATGTGTGGGAGAGGAGAGTACAGGTCTGCCATCATTTCTTCCGACCCTGTGTGGTGTGTTTGTGCACACTGTGAAAAATAGCGCTGACGCAGCCCAGCCCCCCCAGGCAGCAGTGTCATGTGTCAAGAGAAGAGAGAGGTCATCCAAACCCAGACGACTTGCTGAATTTCTGTGTGGAAGCAGGTAGCAGAGTGGACACAGTCTCACACACGTGTCTCTCTCTCCCCCCTCTCTTTCTCCCAGCCGGTGTTCCAACATTCTCTCTCTCCCCCTCCATCTCTCTCTCCTCCTGTCCCTCTCTCTCTCATTCTCCCTCCTCTCTCCTCCTCTTTCTCTCTCCCCCTCCTCTCTCTCTCTTCCCCCATCTCTTTCTCTCTCCCCCCTTCTCTCCCTCCTCTCTCTCTTTATCCTCCTCTCTCTCTTACCCCCCCCTCTCTTCTCTCCCCCCCCCCTAGTCTCCTCCTCTTTCTCTCTCTCCCCCTCTTTCTTTTGCCCTCTCTCGTTTCTCTCTTCCCCTCTCTCACTCGCTCTCCCCCCAATCCTCTATCAGCAAAAAAAAAAAAAAAAAATGTAAAAAAGCTCATCCACTTGGCATCCCTGACATTTTCTGCAGCACTTTACAGAGTACAAAGTCATGCCACTGACTGTCCTCAGAGGAGCTCACAATCTAATCCTACCATAGTCATAGTCTAATGTCTTACCATTCTATTATTATGTATTTATCTAGCAGTGACATCTTCTGCAGCACTTTACAGAGTACATAGTCATGTCACTGACTGTCCTCAGAGGAGCTCACAATCTAATCCTACCATAGTCATAGTCTAATGTCCTACCATATTATTATTATGTATTTATATAGCACTGACATCTCCTGCAGCACATTACAGAGTACAGTCATGTCACTGACTGTCCTCAGAGAGCTCACACTTTAATCCTCCCATAGTCATAGTCTAATGTCCTATCACATTATTATTATGTATTTATATAGTGGTGGCCTCTTCTGCAGTGCTTTGTGGGGATATTGTATGGTTTAAAGGAAAGGGATCTTAATCCAACGATTTGCTTGGCAGGTCTCATTACACCACTGCTAACGTCCGGTGCATTTGGCTCCACCCATGACTATGGCCACTATCTGCTGTATGACCATGCTCATTTCTTGCACGGCGACGCATGTTTTACCATGGGGGAGGGCGCAAAAACTGTCTTTGCCCCCGGGCGCTGAAGGGCCTAGCTACGCCTCTGCAGCTATGATCTTAATGCTTAAAGAGAACCAGAGATGAAGCACCCTCTTGTATTTTACCTTATAAATCAGTGGGAACATGACAGTAAACACCTAATCTGCCCTTTGTTTCATTGTTCTCTGTGTAATCTGACTGTTATCACGTCTGATAAGAATCCTCGACTGAGAAGTCAGGCTGCTCCGTCTAGCTTTGCTACAGAAAGATTATAGCTAAGTATGTATTCTGTGGTGTTATTTCAAGCCCAAGCCTGCCCCCTTGTGGCTTTGCTATAATGACTCAGCTATAATCATTCCCAGCAAAGCCAGATTTAATTGCTCAGTCTGGGATTCTTGTGACTGCTGTTAACAGACACTTTTAGCAGTGAGGAGGAAACAGAGAGCATGGTAAGTGTTTTCTCTAATGTTCTTACTGATATATATGGTAAAATACACAAGGGTGCTTCCTCTCTGGTTCCCTTTAAGATAACTGGCCAATAAAAAGAGGTAATTTTTATGTCTTCAGACTCTCTTTAAGCAGTACTAGTTGCCTGGCAGCCCTGCTAATCTAGTTAGCTGCAGTAGTGTCTGTATCACACCAGAAACAAGCATGCAGCTTGTTAGATCTGACACTAACGTCAGAAACACGTGATCTGCTGCATGCTTCTTCAGGGTCTATGGCTAAACGTATTAAAGGCAGAGCATCAGCAAGGCTGCCAGGCAACTGGTATTGCTTAACCACTTCGCATCCAGACCTTGTTTTCAACTTATTGACCAGAGCAGTATTGACAGTTTAGCTATGTCCCTATTTAATCAGAAATAACTTTGTTCCTATTTATGACACATAAATGAACAGTGGCGTAGCTAAGGAGCTACGGGCCCCGATGCAAGTTTTACAATGGGGCCCCCCAAGCACTCTATACATAACAATTGATACGGCGGGACAAAACCTGCCAATGGCAACTACAGTGTCAGAGGTGCAAGAAGGGAATGGGGAACAGTTTGTTAGTGATTACCACTATTCAAAGTATCTATAGAAGTGATTATTATGAGCACAGGACCAATAGAAAGCTAAAACTGCAACTGAGGGAGGGCCCCTCGGGGCCCCTCTAGCCCAAGGGCCCCGATGCGGTCGCTACCTCTGCACCCCCTATTGCTACGTCCCTGGAAATGAAATATATATTGTTTTTTTCAAGACAAACTAGGCATTAATTGTATGCCATTTTTTTCCTCAAACAATTTTGTTTTCTATGAATTTTAATGGGAAAACAAAGAAAAAAAAATAGAAAAAAACATGTATTTGGCCTAGTGCACACCAGAGCGGTTCTGCTGCGGTTTGCGATCCGCTTGCGGGTGCGGATCCGCTAGGGTAATGTATTTCAATGGGCTGGTGCACACCAGAGCGGGAGGCGTTTTGCAGAAACGCATACTCCCGGGCTGCTGCAGATTTTGGATTGCGGATGCGTTTCTGCCTCAATGTTAAGTATAGGAAAAACGCAAACCGCTCTGAAAAACGGCACTTCAGAGCGGTTTGCCAGGCGTTTTTTGTTACAGTAGCTGTTCAGTAACAGCTTTACTGTCACAATACATGAAATCTACTACACCAAAAACGCTTCACAAAACCGCAAAATGCTAGCTGAAACGCTACAGAAAAAGAAGAAAAAGCGTTTCAAAATCTGCTAGCATTTTGCGGATCTGCTAGCGGTTTTTGGTGTGCACCAGGCCTTTCTCAGTTTTTCCAATTCCAGCATAAAAATAAAAAGTGTTACTGTAGATAAAAAACACACATTTTGTTTGGCTATTCTTACTGCTTATCACAAAACTTGGATTACCGGTATGTTCCGGTCACAATTTATGGTAAAGATATTTGATTCTGAAATAATGCTACAGAGTGTGTTTTTCACTATGAATGAGAAAATAAAAGTATTTTTAATAGTAAAAATCAATCTCATTAGCTCAGGAAACGTATATTCCCATTCTCCAATTAGTCCTGCAACAGATAGTGCCAGAAATGTGCACAGGAGTAAGCCCAATCCTGTACAGCACTGCTTTTGGACAGGTCAGTATATCTACTGACCTGTGGACGAAGTGGTTAAAAAAGAAATAAATATGGCAGCCTCCATGTACCTTTCACTTTAGTTGTCGTTTAAGGTCAGTGATTAAAGTTAGGCCTCTTTTCCACGAACTGTTTTTACAAGCAGTGAAATGCCTCTCAAACTCTCACAACTGCTTGCTGCTGCCTGGTAACTGCTCACTGCTGCCTGGCAACTGTTTGCTGAGCACAGAGCTCAACAGTTCGTGGAAAAGAGGCCTTATTCAAAGGATAGAGTTTCAAGTACAAAGATTCAAACCTTCCCTGCTGGTCTAGTCATGTGTGCATGTAATCAGTTGACTAAAGCCTCATCTACATGCGTAGATGAGGCGGCGATGTGTCTTAACAATCGAGCCGCTGATGCGGCTCGATTGATAAGATCCGACAGGACGGATCTCCCCACCGCCGATTCCCTGCTCGCTCCCCGCGAGGGGACAATGGCAGGGAATCGAGCGGAAGATAAGCGGCGCCGGCGGGTACGAGCGGGAAATCGAATCCGGGGACGCGTAAGATCTATACAGCTGCCTGAACAAATCCACAGCCAGCTCGGGGAACACAAATTGGAAAAAGAAGTAGCACTATTTCCTTCTACTAGAGTTGCTACTCTTCTCATCTGAAGATCCAGAACCCATGAGGGTTAGCCTAGCTAGACCCTTTGTTGCCACAGAAGAATGGCAGTGGTGCAACCAGTCAAACCTGTGCCTATATTGTGGGTGGGACAAACCTGTGCCTATATTGTAGGACCTCGGGTCACTTCCTGTGAAACTGCCTCATAAGACAACATGGTAAGGATAATACTCAGCCCTGCTTCCAAGGCCAAATTTATATTTTTTATAAATGCTTTTTTCACCCTTTGCCAATTTCCTCTCGTGTCCTCTTCCATGTGCAGCAGCAGCAGCCCTCCCAATCAATGTGCTGTTCCTTCTTCCATGTGTAAAATCCATATACAGCAACCCCTCTCTTTTATGCAGAGCTCCCTTGGGCAGCAGCTCCCCTCCTCCATGTGCTGCTGTTCATTTGCAGCCTCCTTTTCCATATACAGCAACACCTATTTTATGTCCGGCAGCTGCCCAAGGCCCTGACCTCTGTTGCCTTTCCAGAAATCTAGCCCTGCCTGGTTCATGCCTATGACACCTTCTGCTGCTGGAACCAACATTAAGGGCCCGTTCTCACCTGAGCGGGAATCGCGCGATTCCCGCTCACGGCAAACCGCTAGCGGTTCTGCCAGAACCGCTACACAATGTAGCGAGTGGCAGTGTTCTCACTACCGCGGTTGCGGTTAGCGATAACCGCAACCGCGCTGCATACAGCGGTTTGCTGGCGACGAGCGTTCTGCGATTAGCGATCGTGATCGCTCCAAAACCGCCGCAGTGTCCAGTGATTTTTCCGCGCTAATCGCGGGAAAATCACTCCCGCAAAACGCCGGCGGTAATCGCCAGCGTTCTGCGATTTTAAGTGTGAACGGGCCCTCAAGCACAGATGAAGTAAGAGGAATATTTACTTTTAAACAATACTAATTACCAGGTTGTCATACTGATTTCTTTGGCTGCACTGGAGTCTGCATCACCCACCCAAAACAAGCAAATGGCATCTAATCTGCATGCTTGTTTATGGGCTATGGTTAAAAGTATTAGAGGCAGAGGATTGAGGACTGCCAGGAAATGTGCATTGTTTAAAGAGAACGAAAGTCAAATACTTACCTAAGGACAGGGTCTTTGGATCTTCCAGATGCTTCCCATGCTGTCCTTGGACCTCTGCTGCTGCCCAGAACCCTCCTGTACATCGCGACCATGTTCCTCTTCATGCACGAGCAATGCCGCACCTGCAGGAGCACAGCGGCTCTAGCCTACTGCACAGATGTGGGCATGGGCGTCCGCAGAAAATTTTCCAGGGGGGGGGCAAAAAGTGGGGAGCAAAAAGTGGGGCGGCGCACGTAGCACGCCGCACCGCAAATCTGGGGTGGCGTTGTACGCGCGCCAAAAGACGGAGCTACGTCATTACGCGCGCAGCGCCGAAAAATGGGTGTGGTCATGAACCAGAATGTGGGTGTGGTCGTGGGTGGAGACAAGTTTACATGAACTAAGCAATGGTGGGACATTAGATTAGGACAGTGGTGGCGAACCTTTTGGAGATCGAGTGTCCAAACTGCAAAATCACTTTACTATCACAAAGTGCCAACAGCAATTTAAACTAAATTCAAACGTTTTAACTCATACATGAACATTATGGAAAATTAAGTTGAAAATAAACTGTGAAGATAAACAATTTCATCCATCCTACTCCTGAAAAAATTATTCATTTTTTTTAGAACCTCCCAGTTTCATTTTCTGTTTTAAAAAGCGGAAAAAGTAGGTTTAATGCTATTGTCTCATATGATGATGATTCAGCTTTTTCCATAGTCTCGCAGTTAGCAATCATGTGACCCCCAACAAGACAAATTCAGCAATCATGAGGCCCCCCCCCTTCCCCCCATCAAGACAAATTCAGCAATCATGAGGCCCCCAACATGACCAACTCAGCAATCATGAGGCCCCCAACAAGACAAATTCAGCAATCATGAGGCCCCCAACAAGACAAATTCAGCAATCATGAGCCCCCCAACAAGACAAATTCAGCAATCTTGAGGCCCCCAACAAATCATGAGGCTCCCAACAAGACAAAGTCAGTAACCATGAGGCCCGCAACAAGACAAATTCAGCAGTCATGAGGCACATAAATAGACAGCTTTTCACATAAATAGGCAGAATGCCCCCTTAATATGTAGACACCTCTCACCTGGCAGCAGTTCCCCAAAATACACTCAATCTGACAGCAGTGGTTCCCCAAAAATAGGTAGCCCCAGGTCTATAGGTGTCCCCAGAATAGGTGGCCAGCGGTATAGATGTCCCCAGAACTGGTAGCCAGGGGTAGAGATGTCCCCAGAACAGGTAGCCAGGGGTATATGTGCCCAGTATATGTAGTCAGGGGTATATGTGCCCAGTATCTGTAGGCATGGGTATATGTGCCCAGTATATGTAGGCAGGGGTATATGTCCCCAGTATATGTAGGCAGGGGTATATGTCCCAGTATATGTAGGCAGGGGTATATGTCCCAGTATATGTAGCCAGGGGATATGTCCCAGTATATGTAGCCAGGGGGATATGTCCCAGTATATGTAGGCAGGGGGTATATGTCCCAGTATATGTAGGCAGGGGGTATATGTCCCAGTATATGTAGCCAGGGGGATATGTCCCAGTACATGTAGCCAGGGGGATATGTCCCAGTATATGTAGCCAGGGGGATATGTCCCAGTATATGTAGGCAGGGGTATATGTCCCAGTATATGTCCCAGTATATGTAGCCAGGGGGATATGTCCCAGTATATGTAGCCAGGGGGATATGTCCCAGTATATGTAGGCAGGGGTATATGTCCCAGTATATGTAGGCAGGGGGTATATGTCCCAGTATATGTAGGCAGGGGGTATATGTCCCAGTATATGTAGCCAGGGGGATATGTCCCAGTATATGTAGGCAGGGGTATATGTCCCCAGAAAAAGTAGCCAGGGGGATATGTCCCAGTATATGTAGGCAGGGGTATATGTCCCAGTATATGTAGGCAGGGGTATATGTCCCAGTATATGTCCCAGTATATGTAGCCAGGGGGATATGTCCCAGTATATGTAGCCAGGGGGATATGTCCCAGTATATGTAGGCAGGGGTATATGTCCCAGTATATGTAGGCAGGGGGTATATGTCCCAGTATATGTAGGCAGGGGGTATATGTCCCCAGTATATGTAGGCAGGGGTATATGTCCCAGTATATGTAGGCAGGGGTATATGTCCCAGTATATGTAGCCGGGGGATATGTCCCAGTACATGTAGCCAGGGGGATATGTCCCAGTATATGTAGCCAGGGGGATATGTCCCAGTATATGTAGGCAGGGGTATATGTCCCAGTATATGTCCCAGTATATGTAGCCAGGGGGATATGTCCCAGTATATGTAGCCAGGGGGATATGTCCCAGTATATGTAGGCAGGGGTATATGTCCCAGTATATGTAGGCAGGGGGTATATGTCCCAGTATATGTAGGCAGGGGGTATATGTCCCAGTAAATGTAGCCAGGGGGATATGTCCCAGTATATGTAGGCAGGGGTATATGTCCCCAGAAAAAGTAGCCAAGGGGATATGTCCCAGTATATGTAGGCAGGGGTATATGTCCCAGTATATGTAGCCAGGGGGATATGTTCCAGTATATGTAGGCAGGGGTATATGTCCCCAGAAAAAGTAGCCAGGGGGATATGTCCCAGTATATGTAGGCAGGGGTATATGTCCCAGTATATGTAGGCAGGGGTATATGTCCCAGTATATGTAGGCAGGGGTATATGTCCCAGTATATGTAGGCAGGGGGTATATGTCCCAGTATATGTAGCCAGGGGGATATGTCCCAGTATATGTAGGCAGGGGTATATGTCCCAGTATATGTAGCCAGGGGGATATGTCCCAGTATATGTAGGCAGGGGTATATGTCCCCAGAAAAAGTAGCCAAGGGGATATGTCCCAGTATATGTAGGCAGGGGTATATGTCCCAGTATATGTAGCCAGGGGGATATGTTCCAGTATATGTAGGCAGGGGTATATGTCCCCAGAAAAAGTAGCCAGGGGGATATGTCCCAGTATATGTAGGCAGGGGTATATGTCCCAGTATATGTAGGCAGGGGTATATGTCCCAGTATATGTAGGCAGGGGTATATGTCCCAGTATATGTAGGCAGGGGGTATATGTCCCAGTATATGTAGGCAGGGGTATATGTCCCGGTATATGTAGGCAGGGGTATATGTCCCAGTATATGTAGGCAGGGGGTATATGTCCCAGTATATGTAGCCAGGGGGATATGTCCCAGTATATGTAGCCAGGGGGATATGTCCCAGTATATGTAGGCAGGGGTATATGTCCCAGTATATGTAGGCAGGGGTATATGTCCCAGTATATGTAGGCAGGGGGATATGTCCCAGTATATGTATCCAGGGGATATGTCCCAGTATATGTAGGCAGGGGGTATATGTCCCAGTATATGTAGGCAGGGGGTATATGTCCCAGTATATGTAGGCAGGGGTATATGTCCCAGTATATGTAGGCAGGGGGATATGTCCCAGTATATGTAGGCAGGGGTATATGTCCCAGTATATGTAGGCAGGGGGTATATGTCCCAGTATATGTAGGCAGGGGTATATGTCCCAGTATATGTAGCCAGGGGGATATGTCCAAGTATATGTAGGCAGGGGTATATGTCCCCAGAAAAAGTTGCCATGTGTGCCCCAGCAGGAGGGGAGCAGCGCAGAGAAGAGGGAGAGCTATGGGCACTCACCTTAGGGGGCTCTCCCTCCCTCTCTCGCTCTCCCCTCCGGAGTCCGGAATGAAGTGTGCAGCGGCTGGGCAGCGGGCGGAACTTACCTCCTCTCGTCGCACGCGCCGGATGGATTAGCCACTACTCTGGTCTGATCCAGACCAGAGTGCGGCACCAGAACTTCCGGCGCAGGAGCGAGACGAGGTAAGTTCCGCCCGCTGCCCAGCCGCTGCACACTTCATTCCGGAGGGGACAGCGAGGGAGAGAGAGCCCCCTAAGGTGAGGGAAGGGGGGGGAGACGTCCGCCCTTCCCCGCTGTGCCCATAGCGCTCTCTCTTCTCTGCGCTGGACCCCTCTTTCTGGCTGCACGGGCACACGGCCAGGGGGGGCAGCGGGCGGCCAGGCTCGGGCAGATGCCCGGTTTTGCCGTATGTGCGGACGCCCATGGATGTGGCCATGCTCATGCAGAAACGGTAAGGCCACACTCGTGCTTGAAGAGAGCCTGGTCCTGAGCTTGAAGAGGAGTATGTTCTCAATCTTGGAATTCCACAGCAGCCTGTCCGATTCCTTTGAGGGAGGGGACGTGCTATGCAATGGAGGACAGCATAGGGAGCCTTTACAGGTTTGAGGGGCTTCCCTTTTCTTAGGTAAGTGTTTGACTTTTGACCTGAGGTTAGCCTCAGGTGCACTTTAAAACAAGATAGATATGACAGCCTCCATATTCCTCTCACCTCAGCTTTAAATATAGATCCATCACTGAGGAGGCCTTACTGATCCTTACCAAGTCTTTACCTACCATAAAGAACACTTCAGATTTGAAAACATTCTATCCCTCAGTAATCCCTAGAATGCCTTGGTAACATGCTCATGACCCTTGCATCAACTGGACTGCTGATTACATCTTTTTCCCTTATCTTTTTTGTCAACATTTCTAATTTTCTCATCCAGGAAATGTTCTTTGTATAGATTTTGAAAATAAAGTTCGCGACAGTTCGGCGACAGCTCGTTGCCAGGTCCCTCCGCATACACAGCGCCGAAGAGGGATTAGTGATGCGACGGAAGCTGTCGCCGACGTTCCTCCCCCCTGCCGGAAACTCAGTGCACTGGCTATTAGGTTGCTGTCGCTAGTCCGCATACACACGCGGACTAGCGACAGTTGCGGCGAAGTTGCGGTGACAACTGTCGCTAGGCAATTGACCGCACCAATCGCCTGGCGACAGCAGTGGCGAACGACGGTTCGGGGCGTGCGCGCCATACTCACGGGCGACAATTGTAGCCCGTGAGTATGGGCCATGACACCTTACCACTTCATCACAACTACAAGTGCCCTACTGAGTTGCTCCCTGCAGCAGAGATTCTCCTTGGCTTTATATTTCCATTATCTAAACCACAATTAGTCACGCTGAAGGACTACAGTGGGTTGCAAAAGTATCCGGCCCCCTTGAAGTTTTCCACATTTTGTCACATTACTGCCACAAACATGCATCAATTTTATTAGAATTCCAATACAAAGTGGTGTACACGTGAGAAGTGGATCGAAAATCATACATCATTCCAAACATTTTTTACAAACAAATAACTGCAAAGTGGGGTGTGCGTAATTATTCGGCCCCCTGAGTCAATATTTTGTAGAACCACCTTTTGCTGCAATTATAGCTGCCAGTCTTTTAGGGTACTATATGTCTCTACCAGCTTTGCACATCTGGAGACTGAAATCCTTGCCCATTCTTCTTTGCAAAACAGCTCCAGCTCAGTCAGATTAGATGGACAGCGTTTGTGAACAGCAGTTTTCAGATCTTGCCACAGATTCTCGATTGGATTTAGATCTGGACTTTGACTGGGCCATTCTAACACAGAGATATGTTTTGTTTTAAACCATTCCATTGTTGCCCTGGCTTTATGTTTAGGGTCATTGTCCTGCTGGAAGGTGAACCTCCGCTCCAGTCTCAAGTCTTTTGCAGGGTCCAAGAGGTTTTCTTCCAAGTTTGCCCTGCATTTGGCTTCATCCATCTTCCCATCAACTCTGACCAGCTTCCCTGTCTCTGCTGAAGAGATGCACCCCCCAAACATGATGCTGCCACCACCATATTTGACAGTGGGGATGATGTGTTCAGACTGATGTGCCGTGTTAGTTTTCCGCCACACATAGCGTTTTGCATTTTGGCCAGAAAGTTCCATTTTGGTCTCATCTGACCAGAGCACCTTCTTCCACATGGTTGCTGTGTCCCCCACATGGCTTGTGGCAAACTGCAAACGGGACTTCTTATGCTTTCTGTTAACAATGCCTTTCGTCTTGCCACTCTTCCATAAAGGCCAACTTTGTACAGTGCATGACTAATAGTTGTCCTATGGACAGAGTCTCTCACCTGAGCTGTAGATCTCTGCAGCTCGTGCAGAGTCACCATGAGCCTCTTGACTCCATTTCTGATCAGCTCTTTGGCCTGTGAGTTTAGGTGGACGGCCTTGTCTTGGTAGGTTTACAGCTGTGCCATACTCCTTCCATTTGTGAATGATCGCTTGAACAGTGCTCCGTGGCATGTTCAAGGCTTTGGAAATTCTTGTAGCCTAAGCCTGCTTTAAATTTCTCAATAACTTTATCCCTGACCTGTCTTGTGTGTTCTTTGGACTTCATGGTGCTGTTGCTCCCAATATTCTCTTAGACAACCTCTGAGGCCCTCACAGAGCAGCTGTATTTGTACTGACATTAGATTACACACAGGTGCACTCTATTTAGTCATTAGCACTCATTAGGCAATGCCTATAGGCAACTGACTGCACTCAAATCAAAGGGGGCCGAATAATTATGCACACACCACTTTGCAGTTATTTATTTGTAAAAAATATTTGGAATCATGTATGATTTTCATTCCACTTCTCACGTGTACACCACTTTGTGTTGGTCTTTCATGTGGAATTCCAATAAAATTGATTCATGTTTGTGGCAGTAATATGACAAAATGTGGAAAACTTCAAGGGGGCTGAATACTTTTGCAACTCACTGTATATAGACAAAGGCCTCAAGAATGGTTTCCTCCAGGCTCCTAAAGCTGAGTACACACGTACGATAACGATCGTTCAAAAACGAACGATAACGACAATCGGAACGATAATCGTGCGTTCAAAAAGTGTGAACGATCGTTTTTGTGAACGATAACGATCGTTATCGTTCAATCGGACCGATCCAACCCGGCGGATTTTTTCGAAAGATAATCGTTCAATCGTTGCAGTGTGTACAAAGATCGTCCGATAACGCATGTTCTTATTGCCTGTCATAACGTCACTTCCGTTTGCGCACGCATTTTTTAATCGTTCGTCGTTCAGTACTTTATACTTATATCGTTCACGTGTGTACACAATCGTTCATTACGAACGATCTTTTCCGTCTAATTTGAATATCGTGTAAACGTCACGAATCGTTCGTAACGAACGATCTTTATCGGACGTGTATACGAACCTTAAGTCACCTACCAGAAAAGGTATTTTGATTATTTTTTATTTTTTTTACCAGAAAAGACTGTTCTGTAAGACCCTGCATAGATTATCCTAAATTCAGTTTCCCAACTGAGGGCTGGTGCACACCAGAGTGGTTCTGGAGCGTTTTCTAAAACGCTTGCAGGGGGAAAACCACTTGGCTAATGAAAGTGAATGGGATGGTGCACACCAGAGCGGGTCGTTTTTTCTACAAATGCAAACTCGGGGGCTGCAGCATTTTTTAGATTTCTGAGGCGTTTCTGCCTCAATGTTAAAATATAGGAAAATGGAAAACCGCTCTGAAAAAACGCTAGATCAGAGCGGTTTTCCAGGCGTTTTTGTTACAGAAGCTGTTCAGTAACAGCTTTACTGTAACAATATTTGAAATCTGCAACATAAAAACGTTCCTAAAAACGCTAGGCATGCTGCCTAGAATCACTCTGAAATCTGCTTCAAAAACCTCTAGCATTTTGCGGATCTGCTAGAGGTTTTTGGTGTGCACTGGGCAGGGGCGTCGCTAGCCCTATTTTGGGGGGGCACATGCCCCCAATCTGTCCTGGGGTGCCACGGATCTCCGCCCAGCCGCCGCTCACCCCCTCTGTCAGCGGCTCCCTCCAGCCGCCACCGACGCGTCACTCAGACCTCAGGATCAGGCGGCGAGCCGGCGACCAATCGTGCGGGCGCTAGGACCTAGCGCCCACACTGATATGCGGATGTGACATTACTTCCGCATATCGAGCGGGTGCGTCCGGCGCCCGCTGGTACTGGTCGGGTCACCGCTGATCATGAGGTCTGCTGTGAGGTAAGGGGGGGGGAGCGGCGGCGGCTAGAGGGGGGGCCTCCCTGTCACTCACTCACTCCCTAAAGGGCCTCCCTGTCACTCACTCCCCAAAGGGGCTCCCTGGCACTCACTCACTCCCTAAAGGGGCTCCCTGGCACTCACTCACTACCTAAAGGGCCTCCCTGTCACTCACTCACTTCCTAAAGGGGCTCCCTGGCACTCACTCCCTAAAGGGGCTCCCTGGCACTCACTCACTGCCTAAAGGGGCTCCCTGGCACTCACTCACTACCTAAAGGGCCTCACTGTCACTCACTCACTACCTAAAGGGCCTCCCTGTCACTCACTCACTCACTACCTAAAGGGGCTCCCTGTCACTCACTCACTTCCTAAAGGGGCTCCCTGTCACTCACTCACTTCCTAAAGGGGCTCCCTGGCACTCACTCACTGCCTAAAGGGGCTTCCTGTCACTCACTCACTGCCTAAAGGGGCTCCCTGTCACTCACTCACTGCCTAAAGGGGCTCCCTGTCACTCACTCACTGCCTAAAGGGGCTCCCTGTCACTCACTCACTGCCTAAAGGGGCTCCCTGTCACTCACTCACTGCCTAAAGGGGCTCCCTGTCACTCACTCACTGCCTAAAGGGGCTCCCTGGCACTCACTCACTCCCTAAAGGGGCTCCCTGTCACTCACTCCCTAAAGGGGCTCCCTGTCACTCACTCCCTAAAGGGGCTCCCTGGCACTCACTCACTGCCTAAAGGGGCTCCCTGGCACTCACTGCCTAAAGGGGCTCCCTGGCACTCACTCCCTAAAGGGGCTCCCTGTCACTCACTCACTACCTAAAGGGCCTCCCTGTCACTCACTCACTGCCTGAAGGGGCTCCCTGGCACTCACTCACTGCCTGAAGGGGCTCCCTGGCACTCACTCACTGCCTGAAGGGGCTCCCTGGCACTCACTCACTGCCTAAAGGGGCTCCCTGGCACTCACTCACTGCCTGAAGGGGCTCCCTGGCACTCACTCACTACCTAAAGGGGCTCCCTGGCACTCACTCTTTGCCTAAAGGGGCTCCCTGTCACTCACTCACTGCCTAAAGGGGCTCCCTGGCACTCACTCACTACCTAAAGGGGCTCCCTGGCACTCACTCACTACCTAAAGGGGCTCCCTGTCACTCACTATCGGGGTCCCTGTCACTCACTACCTAACTGGAGGCACCTGTCACTCACTAGCTAACCTGGGGGTCCCTGTCACTCACTAATTAACTTGGGGGGCTACCATATTAAGGGGGCATTCTGCCTATTTATGTGAAATGCTCTCTATTTATGTGCCTCATGACTGCTGAATTTGTCTTGTTGGGAGCCTTATGATTTGTTGGGGGCCTCAAGATTGCCGAATTTGTCTTGTTGGGGGCCTCATGATTTGTTGGAGGCCTCATAATTGCTGAATTTGTCTTGTTGGGGGCCTCATGATTTGTTGGGGGCCTCATGATTGCTGAATTTGTCTTGTTGGGGGTCACATGATTGCTAGTGTTGGGCGAACACCTGGATGTTCGGGTTCGTGAACGTTCGCTGAACATGGCCGCGATGTTCGGGTGTTCGCGCCGAACTCCGAATATATTTAAACTGGGACTCTTACAAACTCTACGAGCTAAAGAGACAAAACAAATATTTTCTGTTTGGAAGAAGTTAATTCTCTTCAGGGACTTTACCTGCACAAAATGGTACTGTACAAAGCAATTTATGGGTACCCCAGGACCCTTTTTTTTTTTCTTTTTTTTTTACAATTTTTATTTATATAGTGCCCACTTCTGTAGCGCTGTACATATTACAAAACAAATAGTGGAGAGCATAGATACATGAGACAGTCAAAAAACTGTACAATCAGGACAAGTACATTACATAGTTGATGTGTGGTTTTATACGTCACCGATATTGATACGTTTATATGAAAAATGACAGCCCAATAAGAAACATTAGGAGGAGGTCCCTGCCCTTCGAGTTTACAATCTAGAGGGTAGTGTATTGTAGACATTAGGGGAAGAGACACAGGGGTTAGTGGATCAGGCAGTGGACCTCCAACACTACCTATAGCAAATTGTAGGCTTGCCTGAACAGGTGTGTTTTAAAGACAACCGGAAGTGAGAAGTATATGGAGGCTGCTTTATTTATTTCCATTTAACCTTCCCAGCGTTCAATTTCCCCAGGATTTCTGTGCAAACAGTGATAAAATGTATTTTTAAAACTTTTTTTTCCCTGTAACTTGCCAAAATGTGTCAAGCAAGGGTCTGGTATACAGTGCAGGAGAGTATTGATGTGTATGCATGTTTATACTGTTCACAGCATGTTTTTTTGAACGGACATTTCTGTCCATACCGCTAGGGAGGTTAAACAACACCAGTTGCCTGGCAGCCCTGCTGATCTATTTGTCTGCGGTAGTGTCTGAATAACACCAGAAACAAGTATGCAGCTAATCCCGTCAGATCTGACAATATTGTAGAAACACCTGATCTGCTGCATGCTTGTTCAGGGTCTATGGCTAAGGGCTCATTTCCACTATAGCGAATCTGCATGCGTGCACTGCATGCGGATTCGCATACTTAATGTTAGTGGATGGGGCTGTTTCCACGTGTGCGGCGGCGGCGGCGTTTTTCGGTGCGGGGAAGTGCAGATTCGCGTGCGGCAGGAATGCGGGCGAATCGCCGCTAATGTATTCAATAGGGAAATCGCATGCGGCTTTGTCATGCGGATTTCCCCGCGATTTCGCATGCGATTTCGCATGAAAGCCAATGGAACTTAACACAGGCAGTGACATGGTTAAATTCGCATGGCTCCTTGCCATGCGAAATCGCATGCGAAATCGCGGGTAAATCTGCATGCGGAAACGCAGCCGCATGCGATTTCTTCAGCGGTGGAATCCAGGCGATTCCGCACCGCTACAGTGGAAACGAGCCCTAAAAGTATTGGAAACAGTGGATCAGCAGGATAGCCAGACAACTAGTACAGCTTAATAGGAAATAAATATAGCAGCCTCCATATACCCCTCGCTTCAGGTTCCCTTTAAGAGTGCGTTTGAAGGTTTCCAGGCTGGGAGCATGACGGACACGAACACTTTCATTCCAGCGCAGGAAGATTTGGGCACAGCCGGCGCCACCATAGGCCGTAATAGGAATTACAGCTATAGTGGCGCACAATGAGTAACTTCAGCACCGTCAGAAGACAGAGCTGAAAATACTTATAAAACATTATAATTCGTCCTCCAGCATTTGCTGGAAGCCGAATTATTTCATTCCCCACCATCCATGGCGGCCTGGAGGGGGAATAGTATTTAACGTCGCCGGGAACTTGTGCAGTAGCAGGATCAGCCATATAACGGCTGTATCCTGCGCCCAAGTCTCCCGGCGGCGATTCCCGTCATATGCTGATGGACAGGCAGGGGGAGAGCATTGCCAAGGAGAGGCACTACTCATGAGAAGGCCTGGATTCAGGAGTCACTTGTAAATTTCCCCGGTAATCTAGCCAGTCGTGCGCTTCTGAGCATGAGCGGCCCCCGCCGTGCTCCCGTACCCAGGAGCGTGATGGGGGTGTGTGCAGCCGCTGGAGAGTGTGGCTGGCCAGACTACCGAGCGAGATTATAAGAGAACTGAGAGGACAGCAAGGGACCCCATGCACCTAATGGGGCTGGAGGAAGTCCCAGGTAAGTAAGTATAAATACACCCATACATCCCATCTCAGGTTCCCTTCAATACATTAGGTTAAGCACACATCAATATAACGCAATGCACATAGTGTGAACCAAACCTAAATCCTAAGTGCAGATTTATCAATGGAAAAAAAGTTGTGGGCGACGGGCGTACCTGTGATTTTACATTGCTCAATTATGAAATGTTTGCACTAGGCAGTTTTACACTGGCTAATGATGCTATCTGTTCATTAAGCACATAGCCACCCTCACCTAGGTGAATACCCTTGCCCACTGTGACCCTAGTAGAACTTTCACTAAAGCGAATCAAAACATTGCAGATTTGGCATTTTTTAATCAGCTTACTAATTTATTCAATGCTGCATAAATTCATCATTTTCAGTTATCACACGTTAACTGGGAGCTGTTCCCCTGTGTGGATATTCTTGCTTTGTTCGCTCCTCAATAAATAAGCGCGGGAACATGGCAATTATCACAAGTAGGAAAAGAATATGGGAACATGGCAATGCTGGGGTGAAACATTGTGGAAATGGCTATACTGAGAATTCTGCAATACTGGGTATAGCACCACAGATTTGGGTTGATTAATTAAGTGCGCTGCTAAAGAAGCACAGCTTAATGAGAGGAGCTATGCACACGCTACGCGCAGTAGTGCAGCATGCGTGCGCTGCTAACTTGTGCTCCTTCTAAGTAATGGTCGCTTCACTAAACGCACTCTGAGCCCCGAAGGGTCCAGTGGCTTGTTCCCTGCACTTTGATTGGCCCAATAGGCTTGCTTGTTAATTGAGCCTGGAAACAGTTAAATGTATGTTACTCAGCAGAGAGGGGGACAGGCCCCAGCCTCTGCGGGCCCCTTACAGGACAACTGGTTGTCCTGGCCCGGGGGCGGCACTGCACTGGGGGGTTGCATTGCATTGTGGCGCATACAGTATATACAAAGAATGATTCACTGCAACTGTTAAAGCGCAAGTTGTGAGGTATTGCACAGCATGCATCACAATATGGCACTGAATCCATCACCAATGCAACACAAGCAACACATCAGAGTGAAAGTAGCCTTACATGGGCTGTCAGTGACCCCTGCCTAAAGGTAGGAACACACTAGGCAAAATTGCATATATGTTTTCCATAGCACATAGTGGAAAACGCATATGCGATTCTGCCTAGTTTGTTCCTACCCTAAAAGTTCTAATTTTTTGCTGACTCCCATTTGAAAATACTGCTTAGCTCACGGTTCTCTGTCTCTAAAGCTGGGTAGTGAAAAGAAGGAAGAATGCACACCAAAGCAGCAAAGTCGATGGGCTGCTGGCAGCACACCAGGCATAGTAATAAATGGTAGTAGAAGGAGGTCAGCACCGTCATGGAGTAATTATAATGCTCTTTAATTTGTTTGCATCATAAGTAACAAATACAAAGATGTTTTGAGGCCTCCACCCCTTTATCAAGTTGTGCTGTGTGCAGGTAGGTTACAAAGTACAGCAAACATTACACCACATATGAAATTCAGCACATGTGACACATATGTAATGCAGTAAACATGACACCGCATTCGAAATGCAGTAAACATGACACCACATGTTAAATACAATGCAATAAACATTATGCCACACAAGAAATGAGAGAGCAGTGTCGGGCATAAACTGGGCTATGGGGTATGCCCCCACAAAGGGTAGTGGGGCAGAAGCATAGGTTAGTGTGGGGCAGACAGAGGGTGGTGGGATAGTCAGAGAGAGCTGATGGATACAGTGAGTGGCAAAAAGACAGTGGGTGGCTCAGGCTGACCTTGTCTCCCAGAACAGTCTCCTTGTTCCTGGTGCTTAAAGTGCACTGAGCACCCAGCAATCCTCCCCATAAAGGAGGTTTGTAATGCAGTTTCCTGTTATCGCCTGTGGAGTACACATCTGGCTGCCGCAATGCATGCCGGGAGCTGTAGTCTGTAGATGTGAGTGCATCTCCAGCCAGAGAGATATATGAAGTACATCTACCAGTGCATATTGCAGCTCCCAGAAGCATGCTCCACAGGTGGAATCTTTGAACATCTGTGGCTGCTTATGGTGCATTCCATGGAGATGGGAGACTACAGGAGCAGCCCTTATGGGCAGATTTATTGTTAAAAAAAAAAGTAGATAGAAAAAAGGAATGAAAATCAGCAAACTAATGTCTGGTACACACCATGCAATTTCCCGTCAGATAGATGGGTTGAAACGATTCTTTCTGACAGTTCCTATTTGATTTACGATCACTTCTATACAAAACCTATTGGAAAGCAGATTGGACCTGTCGGAAATAATAGATTCAACATGTCTATCTGGGTAAATACATGGTGTGTATCCGGGAAATTGCATGGTGTGTACCACAGTACCAGGCATTACAGCATCTAGACTTCTGGCAGGGCTGGACTGAAACAGCAAGACATCTCAGTGCACGTCATTGGTATGCTATTGCTCATCCAACATGCACAGCCACAAAATGCATAGCGTAAACTTCAGGCAAAAGAAAAGGAGGCGCAACTGCAGGAATCCATGAAATTGCAAAAGGCTTTATTCCATGTCAAAACTGCAGCTAACAGATGTTTCACGTCAGTGGGATGCTTGCTCACAACTGCGCCGACCAGCAATGTTGGAACAAGAGATGTGTCACCTGTGCTTAGCACCACCTGTGGCAGGTAAGTGAGAGAAGCTAGCTGGCTACTGCACTTACACAGGAGGGGGAGCAGAGAAAGAAGAGGGCAGCGCCATAGCAACGGACGCCAGCGCCAGTACGGTTTTCATTCAAAGCACCATGATGGGCACTGGGCGCAGTGGGCAGGGATTTGGGGCTCAAGCCCCAGATCATCAAACCTAATAATGTTGCACACATAGGCAAACAAGAAAAGCTTTTGTAGTTTATTTACTAATGTCTTCTTCACCCTTGTGCTGTTAACACGTGACTTCAGTTAAAAAATATCTGACAATCTCATACACACCTTAAGGAAAGGACAATTGTTGGCAAAACATACATGCCAGGATGGATTTCCGCATGCAGAAAATGATTGTGAATAGAGCCCAATGTGTTTATTCTTAAAAACGCTCACGCAATCGCTGCACAAAACGATTTTGTGAGCGGTTTGCATTTTCCTATACCTCCCATTGAGGTGGAATCGCCTCAAAAATGGCCCATGCACAGCTTATCTGAGCGGATCGGAAACAAACCGCTCAGATGTGAACTTTGTCATAGAGAATCATTGCATAAGTGCTTTCAGGGTGATTTTGAAAATCGCCAGCGCTTAAAAAAATCTCAAAAATGCCCCTAGTGTGAAAGAGCCTTCAGAAACTGTTTTATGATGACCAGTGTTCTCCCCAGGCTCTTTTAGCCAGGTGCTCCACCCGGCTAGTTTTGGTGAGCACCCGGCTGTCATCGGCTCACCTCCTTCTCTGCTTTAAGCAGAGTTGGGCAGAGAAGCACCAGCCCTGCATTCTTTCATCTCGCCCCACCCGGCTACTTTTTCATGCCACTCGGCTGGGAAAAAATTCTGGGTTGAACACTGATGACTATCTGCAGATTGATCGTTGATTGCTTGTTTTCTGAAGATTTCTATCTAACGTGTGTACGCGCCGAAAAGTATACCTTAGATTTAAATAACACACCTGGGACTTCCTCCAGCCCCATGTAGTGCATGGGCTAACTCGGTCTCCGTCTGGTCCACTGCTGGCAGGCCTGGTAAAGTCCTCAACTGAGCCAGCCAGAGTCTACTTCACATACGTGGCTCTGGCCATGCGCCTCCTTGGTCGCACTTCTGCGGTCAATGCCGTTCTGCACCTGCATAGTTACAAGCCTCAACGAAATGAACGCTCCTAGCCATTGGAGGGAGTCCAAGGTGCACACTCAGGCCCGTTTACAAGCTCCCCTGTGACAGAGGCATAAGGGAACCTTTACACTGCACCATTTGGTTATCTCACAATGGACAATGTTAAAGCAGCACAATGCAATTATAATGCAATGGTTTGTTCACATTTTGAAATACACAAAACCTGCTTGTAGTGGGTTAGAATAACGCAATCTATTACAACCCAGAAATGTGAAAAGGCTCATAGAATTGTGTGGGCAGTAACTCATGATACATGGATATATGCTGCCAGTCATATGCATATACATGGATATACGCTGCCAGTCATATACATATACTGTACATGGATATACGCTGCCTGCCAGTCATTTTTGGCGCAAAGTGAGCCTAATGGCGGCTCACCCTGCTGTCACACAAATTCCGGGCGGCAATAAAGGATATCAGATGTCAAATAAGTAACAGAAATGGGGGGGTGGGGGGGGAGGGCCTGATGCCTGTCACTCCCCCTTTCTCCTCTGGCCCCCACATCATTCCTAAAGGCATAAAGGCGGGAGTCAGGCTTTACTGCACAGGTGCTGCCCGGGCTGTCCGCATCCAACAGCGCACATCCATGCTCTGCGCAGGTGTATGAGGTTACTATGCATGCGCAGAGCGCTCCCAGGCACTGCTCCATGCCGATGCGTGGGCATCTCTGCTTGAATGTCAGAGCTGTTGCTCCGTCATCAGCCTCCCAGTGGCGATCGCTGCTAGGAGACTGTTAGACGGCGAAACACTGTACTGCCTGCCATCTAATAACACTGTACAGTGCAGCGCTGCGATCTAAGGCAGTGCTGTACTGGGGACAGCCTTGCGACACGGCTGTCCCCCTGGGAGATACAGGAGCGATCCGCTGTGAGCTGATCGCTGTAAATGGCTGACGGGGGGAGAGAGAACAAAATTACAAAAAATTAGGCAAATTTAATAAATAAAAAAAAATCAAATAAATATTTGCTAAAAAATAAATAAACACAGGGTGATCGATCAGACCCCACCAACAGAAATCTCTGTTGGTGGGGAGAAAAGAATCAGAATCAGAATCAAGTTTAATGGCCAAGTACAGGGGTTTGCACCTGGAATTAGGGAGGGGGCATCACTTGTGTGCTGAGTTGTGCGGCCCTGCAGCGAGGCCTTAGGGCCCGTTTCCACTATCGCGAATCTGCATGCGTTTCCTGCATGCAGATTCGCACAGCCAATACAAGTGGATGGGCCTGTTTCCACTTGTCAGTTTTCCTGAGCGTTTTCCTGTGCAGGATTTTTCTGCACGGCAGAGCCCTCAGAATTCGTCTGCATGTGCAATGCATGCGAATCGCTGCTAATGTATTTAATAGGGAAATCGCCTGCGGCTTTGGTATGCGAGTTCGCATGGAAATCAATGGAAATGCACACCGGCACTGCCATGGTTAAATTCGCATACAGCGTCATCCATGCGAATTTTCTTGCGAATTCGCATGCGAATTTTTACCGCTGCGATTCGCACCGCACAAGTGGAAACGGGCCCTTAAAGCTGCAGTGGCCCATTTTGTAAAAAATGGCCTGGTCTTTAAGGGGGTTTAAAAGCCTGTGGTCCTTAAGTGAATGTGAATCTGCAAGTGTTTTTTTCTATGTGGATTCACGTAGTTATAGTGGAAACGTAGCCTGAGGGTCTTTTCCACTATGGCGAATTTGCATGCATTATGTTATTACCATGCAAATTTGCGTGCATTTTCGCATATATTTCAATTAAAAAAAGCACACGGGCACTGAGATGGTTAAAAACGCATATTTGAAAAAAATATGCGATTTTGTGTTAAAATTTGCATAAATAAAAAATACATTCTCATTCGCATGCAAATTCGTTTGCGCGGTTTCCACTATGAATTTGCAACGTACTAGTGGAAACGTAGCCTGTGGGTACATTTCCATTGGTGCGGTATGATTCCAGTGCGGAAAACGTACGTGCGATTTTGCATGCGAATGCGTTTTTCCATGCGTTTTTCTATGCAATTTCGCATGCGTTTTGGGGCCAAGCATTTTTAAAAATGTCAATGCTGGTGTGCTTTACATTGTTTTTACACAAAAACGCATAGAAAAACGCATGGCAAAAACGCATTACATTGCATGCGAATCGCACACTACTTTGCGGTGTGCGAATTCTGATGGCTCTGCCGTGCAGATTTTTTCTGCACAGAAAAACGCTAAGAAATCGTGACAAGTGGAACCAGTCCCATCCACTTGTATTAGTTATGCGAATCTGCATGCAGAAAACGCATGCAGATTCGCTCTAGTGGAAACAGGCCCTAGGGGCCTGTTTCCACTATGGTGAATTCACATGCATTATCTGCATGCGAATTTGCATAGCAATGTATTTTAATGGACCTGTGTCCATTACAGGGAAATTTACCCCCCCCCCCCGGCAGGCGGAAACTGTAACAATTTTCCTTGCGATTTACGTGTTTTCGCGTGCAGAAGTCAATAGTAATGAGTGGCGACGGTAAAATAAAATACAAATTTTTTCTATTTAGATTAGCCTAGGTATAGTGGAAATGGGCCCTGACAGAGGCGGCTGGGGTTTTTTTTCCGCCTGCGGGGGGAAGCGGATTTCGACTGTAATAGAAACAGGCCCATTGAAATACATTGCTATGTGAATTCAAATGCAGATAATACATGCAAATTTGCCATAGTTCCAATGGGCCGTTAGGCTACGTTTCCACTAGTACGTTGAAAATTCGTAGCGGAAACCGCGCAAACTAATTCACATACGAATGCAAATTTTAACACGAAATGGGTATGGAATCGCGTATTTTTCCAAACATGCGTTTTTAACCAGCTGAGTGCCTATGTGTTGTTTTTTTATTGAAACTTATGCGAAAACGCATGGGAATTTGCATGGTAAACTGCATGGCGAAAACGCAGGTGAATTTTCTATTCATTACATTACATGTGAATCGCACACTATGCGAGGACTGTGCTGTGCAGAATTTTTCTGCATAGCCCTGCGCGCAGATTCCATTTGTATTGGAAACAGGCCCATTAACTTGTATTGTCATGCGAATCTGTATGCGGAAATGCATGTGACTTTTGCCACATACACACATCAGACTATAGTCTTTGGAAAATGAAAGATCACAGACCAATCTTACCACCCTTCATGTAGTATGAGAGCCATACCTACACAGTCTTTTCTATGGAGCTGAACTCCCCATCAGAAAAAAATCTTTGCAAGATGCTGCACACACAGATGCTGTACAGACACAAAAGATCAGTATCTGCAAAAGATCTGTTCCTGCAAAAAATCCATTCCTGCAAATTGCAATGATAGTCTATGAGATCTGCAGATAATCATACACACATGATTTAACTGACATTCATCTGCAGATCAAGCAATCATCTGCAGATCTGAAAATCCATCCTGGTGGATCTGATCTGCAGATGAATGTCAGTTAAATCATGTGTGTATGATGATCTGCAGATCTCATAGACTATCATTGCAATTTGCAGGAATGGATTTTTTGCAGGAACAGATCTTTTGCAGATACTGATCTTTTGTGTCTGTACAGCATCTGTGTGTGCAGCATCTTGCAAAGATGTTTTTCTGATGGGGAGTTCAGCTCCATAGAAAAGACTGTGAAGAGTATGGCTCTCATACTACATGAAGGGTGGTAAGATTGGTCTGTGATCTTTCATTTTCAAAAGACTATGGTCTGATGTGTGTATGTGGCCTTAGGGTTAGTGGAAATGGGCCCATACTAACACCCGGCTAGTGCAGGAGCAGCTGACAGGCTTGAGCTGCCCAAGGAATAGAAACCTCATCATTTCGGATTGGGAAGAGTTTACTTAAAATTAGGTGTTTTCAATAAGGAAGGAAGCTCTAATTTTTTTGGAGCAGACTATTTTCTGCCAGCTGGGGGGGTTGGATCATTTATTGATGCCGATAGTCTCGCTACATATGGAATGAAATGTGCTCAAGAAGAAACATATGAGGATGTGTTCCCCCCTCAGGACTTTCTAATGCCTGAGTCTATCTGTTATATAAGTGCTGTGAAACACCTTCCTGCTATTCACTCTAGGCTTGTGTTATCCTCTGTTACAATGTTCTTACGCAGAGCTATATTGGCTGGTGGGGCTGCAGCGCTTCTGGCTGCCGCAGCTGTGAGCCATGCTGGGGATGACTTAGAGGCAGCAGCTATTGCCTCATGGCCTCCTGCCTGCACTGGGCGATGGAATTTCAACTGGGACTGGTAAGTCTTTCTGAAGAGTGATTTCTTTTTGCTTAGCTTTAATTTATGGGTTGCCCCAGGTAGTACTTTTCCTTTCTAACAACCTGGGCTGAAATTCACATTTGCCTGTCTTTTCTGTGCGGTTTCTGTACAGGGAAACTTCATGTTAATCAAAGCGCTAGTTTATATTTGAATGCACTTTCAAGTGTTGGTTTTTTTTTTTTTTTTTGTTTTGTTTTTTTTTTTTAATATAAAACCCTGATGGCAAGGCAGTGCTATCAGAAAATTCATAAACCATTGTGAATCCAGCCTTGTATCTTGTTGTCAGTCTTGCATCTGTAGATAATTCACTAATGCAGTGCTTTTTTGCATTTGTAGAATTTTGAATTTTCAGCAAAAATCTATTACTTTGGCTATCATTCATAAAGCATTTCCGCATGCGGGAATGCTAAAAACAGCTGACTTTACCGACCACTTGGCAAAGTCAGCATTCATAAAGGCTCTTTCCGCATAAAAAAAATGACACTACCGAGCAGAGTGATAAATCACCGCCTTGTGCGGTGATTATCAGAACAAATGTAGCAAAATGTTTATTCATAAAGATCACCGCAAGCGGTGAGAGGTCGGGAAGTACCGCTCCCTGTGATGTGGCGATACCAATGCAAGTGAATAGAGACACACAGACCTCCCAGGCAGCTGCAGCAGAGCGGAACACGGAGAAATGTATCAACTCGGCAGCTTCCGTGTCTCCGCCTGCCTACCGCCTGCCTAGTTCGGGGAATCTCCACTGCCACCGCACCTAGATGTGTTTTTATGAATGCCCACCCAGAAGTCTAAAACACCGGCAGCGGTGTTTTCCCGCACTGATTCCCTGTACCGACAGCTCCTTTATGAATGATAGCCTAAGACTACCACCAGCCCTAGATTTTGTATGATTAATCTTCAGCTATGGGGCACTGGTCCTGTTTTGAAAAATGAAAGCATTGATTACAAGGGCCTTTGCATTAAAAGGGGGGTGTACTTCCTGTCTTCCCTTTTGGAAGACCTTGATTAGCCTAAAGCACCTTTTACACTTAATTGGTTGCTCAGTCATAACTGAATTTTTTATTATGTGTGTATTTTCAAAAGCACTTGTTGAATGGCAGTTGCTCTGTCTAACTGCCAAAAAACTGTAGCGGGCAGGGAAGCTGGCTAGCACAGTTATTTAAATCCTTTTTAGGGAATATCTTTAAGGAATAAAAGCCTTGCTTAGAATCCCCTATGAGGAGATGGCCTAGTCCAAAACCTGTCACTTCTGTCAAATTTCTACCATCTACTGTAAATGACAGCAACCTAGGAGTAAAGTAATTTATGGCTCATTTTTACTCTGGTGAAAATGTACTTTTTTATTTGTCTGTTTACACATATTTTAAATTATATATTTTTTTTTATTTCCCCCCCCCCCCCCCCCCCCACCATAGTGCCCCTTTAAAGTAATGCCCATGTTTTCCTATGGCACAGTTCCCACTATGTGTTAACTTAAATCTCTTTGACAATGCACTGCTATGGGAAAAATGCATACCAATGCATTAAGTGTAAAAGGGCCCTAAGGGCAGGAGTTTCAACAGTGCTTTGTCATTGCTGGTGATTCCACAAGTGCTAGCCTAGTGAAGGGCAATTGGGTTGCTTCTGCAGGTGTGACTGCAATATTTGTATATATCCCCGTTTTCTGATTGCAGGTGCTTTTTGGTGGGAAACAAAGCTAGGTATAATCGATTGAAATACAAGCGTCTCCAAACATTCAAATTCAATGTAATTGTTAAGCAGCTTGGGCTAAAACATTGACAGGCTGTTCTGATTACCGGTAGTCCAATTTCAAGGTGCATGACATTTGCATCTCATTGATCATCCCTAGTGAAGCATATGGAGGCTACCTAATTTCCTTTGAACAATGCCAGTTGCCTGGCAGTCCTGATCTTTCTGGTATTTGTCTGACTTGCCAAAACTCCATTAGTGGACCTGAACTCTTGCACAGGACAGAAGGAAGACTGAAAGAAATGCACCCTGTGTGTTTTTTTTGTTTTTTTTTGTTTTGTTTTTTTATCTCATTCCCCCTCATCTGACTAATCGCCACTGTAACTTGATCTGTCAGCTACTCTGCCATGGTAGAGGAGATTTCTAACGCGTAAAAATAAAATGTCAATGTCTGCTGTGAAACAGGAAGTAAGCACTGTTACAGCTAATAAACATCCTGCAATACATTTACAAACCTCTTTAAAGGGTATTATGTTGTGCATGAGCAGAGGAGGTTCTGAGTTTAGGTCCACTTTAACAAACATGCAGCTAATTGGGGTGTAACTACAGATGGCTGTCCCAACACTTGGGTGGGGGTGGTGCCTGGAAAGTCCTATTCCTAGCTAATGCAGAGCATTATAGACTCCTGCTAATCATGACCTCTGGCATTTGGATTCGATGCAGTTGAGCTTGCCTTTATAGCCAATGCGCTCTCTGAATGCTTCATTCTT
The DNA here is from genome assembly GCF_040937935.1 of Hyperolius riggenbachi. Taxonomy (NCBI): domain Eukaryota; kingdom Metazoa; phylum Chordata; class Amphibia; order Anura; family Hyperoliidae; genus Hyperolius; species Hyperolius riggenbachi. The sequence continues at coordinate 496,864,093 of NC_090646.1, read as the reverse complement.
CTAACCTGGAAGGCTGCCATATTGGTGGCACATAGACCGGGCAGCATTAGGACCATTTGTCTGCATTATGTACCCCATGTTTTCTTTTTGCGTTCTACAGTGCCACAGAATGTTGGTGCTTTATAAATCCATAATGCATGACAAGCAGTGCATCAGCTATAGGCAGCAACTGCCTTTGCTGTGGCCCGCTTAAAAAGGAACTTCAGGCTAAACAAACATACTGTCAGTAAATTACATTAGTTATGTTATTTAAAATAGGTAGGTAATATAATCTCTTACCCACCCTGTTTTTAAAAGAACAAGCAAATGTTTGATTTTATGAGGGCAGCCATCTTTTTGGTTGAAAGGAGGTGACAGGGAGCATGAGACACAGTTTCAACTGTCCTGTGTGCTGATCACCCCTCCCAGTTGCTAGGCAACGTGAATAACATAAGAAACCCCATCATGCTTTGCACAGCATCAGGGAAAAAAAAGCCCGGGCAGTTTTCTTTGATGGGTGGAGCTTAGCTAAAAATGCAGCTAAAAATGATGCTTTGGTAAGAAAAACAAAGTTCTGATGCTGTGAAACTGTTAAAGAAACACCAAGCCTTTTCAGTTCTGCTGAGTAGATTTTTAGTCCGGAGGTTCACTTTAAGATTTTATCCCTAATACTTGCTCCCTGCATGATGCATGTAATATCCTGAGTTTGCAACTTATCACCATGTGGCTTCAGTCCTGCATGGTTATTGGCTGGCTGCTTGGCACATGTACTTTTTGGGTCACTTAGGCTGGTTTTTAGAGGCGCACGTTAGAGCAGCCTGTAACGCACCCCAACGCACAGCAATGAAAAATCAATGGGCTGTACAGTGCCCACGTTGCATTACATTGTAACGCAGCACGTCCAGATAACTTACTGCATGCAGTACCTTACACGTGGCGAAGCCGCGTTAGACTGTTTGCACATGCTCAGTACGGGTGGGTTTTTTATTTTGGGGGCGGAGAGGAGGTGGGGAGAGGCCGCTACATAGCCAGGCACATGGCTACTTAATATTCACTACACTTGCAGTGTTTTCTTCTTGGAGCGGCCGCTGATTTGCTGGTGGGACCACGTGATGCGGAGAGATCCGCTCACGTGGTCTCCGCAGTGCCTCTGACAGAGCAGGCGCACCAAGAGCTGCTTGTAACGCAGCTCTTGGTAGCGTCCTGCTCCAACACCACCAGGCGTTGCAGGCACGTTATGCGACCTTAACGTCCCCTCTAACGCAACGTCCTGGTGTGAAACCAGCCTTAAGGTTTACATAAAGTATTATATACTGTACACACTTACACTTTTCATTTGCCAATTTTACCACCTTCATGTAGTATGAGGATAAATAGCTATTAGGTTCTATTCACATCACCTAATAAAAAAAAAAATAAAAAAAAAACCTTTCAGCACATTACAAGCAAAATCGAGAGTTGATCCTAACTTCATTTCAATATTTTCTCACCATAATTATATTTTTGACATTTGGTAGTGTAAAAATGTGAGGGGTGAATCATGCTCATACAATACTAGAAGCATATTGTGCAACACTCAAAGGGCTAGAGCACTTTGAAAAGCACTTGGCTAATGTATTTGAATGGTGGATTACATGAGGTGTTTTTTTTTTTTGTTTGTTTCTTTTGTGGTTTTTTTTGTTTTCAAACACAGGTCCTGCAGCATTTTGAGGTGCTTCCGCCTCAATGAAGTGTAGGAAAAAGAGCTAGAACAGAGCAATTTTTTTTCCAAGCGTTTTACTGTGAAGTAAATTGCTTAAAAAAAATCACTTTTTAAAAAGCTGCCATGCTAGTGCTTTTAGGTGTGCACCAGCCCATACATGGAGTTGGTAAAACTGGTCAGTGATTGGCCAAGCATAATTGAAGTGTACCAGGCCTTAGGCACAGGATCAGCAGTACAACCAAGCAAATTTCATTTTTAAAGGAAATGAACATCTCTAGTGCTTCTGGCAGAGCACATACTAGAGATGCTGTTTGGTCAGTTTGTTCTACTCAACAACTGGCAGAAACTCACCTTGGCTGTACTGAGAATTTGAATGAGGTTTATCAGATTCAGAAGTTTGTTGGTCAATCGACAGCTTAGTTTCTGAATCTGATTTGTCTTAGGATATTTTCATAATCGTGCATATCAGAGGCGAGGGGGGGGGGGGCTTAAGGAAGCCCCAGGTTAGTATGGAACCTGAGATGCTTCTTATCTTGGGTTCTCTTACAGTGAAGCATACTTTTCATGGACTATATGCAAGTAATGCATGGATAGGAATGCAATGGGAAAGTTGACCTGCATGTTAGAGAACACAATTCCCACTGAACCTAGCCTCACTATCCAGTCTGTCTTTTCTGCTTCTTATAAAGCAAAACTCCCCTCCAAAATATTGTCCCGTCCCCAAATATTGAGGGGAGTTCAGTCCTCTGCTTCACTGGATTTGTATATTCATTCATAGTGTTCTGTGTGCTTCTGGTGTTAAAGTTGAGGGTTGATTTGTTTCAGGTAACTTCATAGATACAACAGCATACTGCTTTGTGATGAACACAGAATTAAAGTGAGCACAATATGTAGGCTGCCATATATATTTTTTTTTTTTAATTTTTTTTTTCCCCCTTTCAAAAAACTAGTAGCCTGGCAGACCCACTGACCTATTTGGCTGCTGAAGTATCTGAATCACAAGCATTTAGCTAATCTTGTCAGCTGACAACTTTGTCAAACACCTGATCAGCATATGCTTGTTTAGGCATACTGTATGCAGAGGATCAGGACAGCTAGGCAACTGGTATTGCTTAAGGGCCCATTCACACTTAAAAGCTCAACTGTAGTGCTTAGCACTCATTTTACCACAATTAGTGCAGTAAAATAACTGTACACTTCCAAGATTTGGAGTAATCAATCTGTGCTTTATTAAGCACTGTATTGCAATAGCTCCAGAATCACAGCAAAATGCTGCAGGTTAGCAATTGGGCGTACATTAAAAAGGGGCGCTGGGAAAAAAGGGCGCCAGGTTTTTAACGATAAGCATGGATAACGTTTAAAAGTGTATTGTACTGTATTTCGTTTAAATTGTTTTTAAGTTATAAATAAATAATGTGCATTAAATCGGCAATTGTAAACGTTAATCTTTTGTTTAAATAGTGAAACGTATAATAACGTTTAAAAAAAAATTACTAAGTAACCCTCCCTGTACCTACCCCTAACCCCTAGACCCCCCTGTTGGTGCCTAAACCTAAGACCCCCCTGTTGGTGCCTAAACCTAAGACCCCCCCTGTTGGTTTTTTCGTTTAAAAATAATGTAAAAAAAAAAAAAATACTGTTTTTCGTTTAAAAATAATGTTTGGGAAAAATATTGTACTGTTTTTCGTTTAAAAATAATATTTAAAAATGTATAAATCATTAAATAATGTGTAATCATGAGAAACCGTAATAAAACAAGTCTCCGGGCGCCGCTTTTAAAACGTTAGTTTTCTCCGGCGCCCTTTTTTCCTATCGGGCGCCCATTAAACGATATTTATTATAGGAGTGAATGGCGGCGCCCGATTTGTCCACTAGCCTCAGGCACCCGAATTTACTGTTTCCAGCAATTGGTGCTAATCGTCTACAATCAATCACAGCAGTGAGATCACTGCCACAAGGTTAGAATAGTACTAGCACTTCAACAATTCACAGTAATCACCATAGTGAGAACAGGCCCTAAAAGGAAACAAATATGGCAACCTCCATATTGCTCACCTTGGTTTACTTCAAGTATGGCACACACTTTATGCTTGGCCAATTTTACCAACCACCTGACGGGTGAACAGATTTTGAATGTTCAGGTATGCTCTTGTTCTACATTAAAGTGGTGATATTGGCCAATTGAATTCAGATGTGTACCTGGCTTTACTTTTGTTGCTGGGACAGATTTGAGAACTTTCATGGGCCAAAGACTCAGATGCTAAATACTATTTACTTGTATAATCTAATATGAGGCCTATCCTGATAAGCAGGGCTGTGGAGTCAGAGTTGGGGCAATTTTTGGGTACCTGGAGAAAATGCTCAGACACCTCCTAATGAATTTAAACGGTAATTAGAATATTTTAACATTTTCTATTACTCGGATAACAGGCATCATAAAAAATATATAGTAATAGCTGTGCTTGGTCCACAAAAAGGAATTAAACATTGTTAGTTGTGCTGCTTCAATAAAGCAGTCCCCATAAGTCAGATATACATCTGATTGTGACTATACAGTATATGATGTGTACACAGGAATCCTATATAAAGCCTGATGTGCAGCTAAGGGCCTTTTTTCCACTAGCCTGCGATTTGATTCTAATTGCAAGGTACATTAAACTAATGGAAACTGCAGCAGCAATTTCCATTAGTGTGATCCGATTGCGATGCGCTCTTGGTCAAAGCGCAATCGTCGTCCTGCCGCATTTTGTATGCGATTGAGCTGTACTATGAGTATAGAAGCGCAATCGCATGGTGGAAATTAAAACGCAATTGCATTTCATAGTGGAAAAAAGCCCTCATAGAGATGGTCAATGAGATGGAAAATGCTGGTTTATGCACTACCTTTGCTCATGATATCAAATATGTGTTAACTTGGTTTAGTGACTACAATAATTATTTTTTTATTTTTTATAAATGCCTGGTGCTTCCTTCAGGCTAATACACTCGCTGTCCTCCTCCGCCACCTGGATCTTCTGCTAGGAGTTCCAGTAAGCAGTCCAGCCGTGTGCCGCTCCCACAGCCAGGAACATTCTGCGCAATAGTGCTGCGCAGGTGTATTATGCTCCCAGTGGCATGCGCACTACACTGACCGACTGGCTCAAGTACCTGGACCCATAGCAGAAGATCCAGGTGGCGGAGGACAGTGAGGGACTGATTAGCCTGAAGGGGCCTGGAGGAAGCCCCATGAAATTAAAAAAAAATTTTTATTTATTTTTTTTACATACATTGTCAGGAACCGGCCACACGGCACGCCTGCGTATACGGTTCCTGGTTTGACCAGATCAAAGCTAAAACAAGGCTGTGACCCCCTCAGAACACTTCTCACTGCCACCACAAGCTGTCGCTAGATACATCCACTCTGCTGTTGAGTAATCTGCACGCAATCCACGTTTTCGTATTTAGGTCAGCTTTGCGCTTTAGGCCAAATGCAGGAACACCACACACTGTACAATCATACAGTAGCACAGAACAATCAGGCACTGACTTGTAATGCAGGCTACACTGCAGTCTCTCCTTCTAGGCTATGAGTGTTAGTTTAGTACAGCAGAAGTCAAACTTATTAAATGTTTAATATTCCAGGAAAAGTGGAACAATGCAGAAAATGTATCTTTTAAAAGAGGAAGAAAAAGACAACCCCTAAAATAGCACCACTCAGGACAATCGGAAATCTCAAAAAATATATATAAATCTTTATTAGTAAATCAACATAATGTGAGCTACTATACTTCACAATTGATCCATGATATAAAAACAATTAAAATACGAAAAACAAACACATCAAAACCTCTGCCCCATCATAATAAATCCGCAATGCTTGGTAGGTACCTTCTCATGATAAAGTATCAACTCCTCAAAGGGCTCAGTGAATGAGCCCTAATCGGACAGAACCCGGGTTCAGTAAACATAAGTGTTTTAGGATGAGAATCTCTCAAAGTGCATGAGTGTCAAAAATATATAATAATCATACAATTATCAACAGTGTACCCACAATAACAGTACAATAAGTTATTATAAAGTGCTAATAATAGATAGACAGGCAGGACCAGTGAATGTGCAGTACGCCCTATAGTGAAAGGAAAGAAAGTAAATAGAATACTTAGCCGGATAGGTAGTGGAGGCAACAGGCAGAGCGGAGGCAGGGTGCGGCCAGGGACCCCTCAAACGGACCCACTAGTTTCGCGGGAGTGATCCCGCTTTTTCAAGGTAGGAGGGAGACGCCGCGTCACGCGATCACAGACTCAATTAGTCAGATTGTATTTCGGCCTACAGGTAGCTGTTTACATGTACAGAGTTCAAAGCAATGTTATGTAATTACCTGTACCCAGACCATCACATCCGAGACAGCAGATCAAAGGTGAAGACCTGACTGCTATTTACCTTCAGATGCAAATGTACTACAGGAGATCAATTAGCAACTTTCAGAGGACTGAATACAGACTCAAGGTAGCAGCTTCCTTCAACCATACACATGTGACGCACTTAAAAATGAAAAATGTTCCTGTATTATCCACATCACTAGCTGCTATCATGACATTCATCTCTCAGGTTTACTTTGTTACACAGTAGTGCTATACCCCACAGAGCTGCAGGGAATCCCCTGAGAATGCTGTGCACATTGAACACAGAGGTGTTGTCTTTCACCCATAATCCTAGTTCAGATTGTACATGAAGAATGGCCTCATTCTCCAGCTGAGTACCTGCATATCACATGTACCCAGTCACTAGAGATGGGCCGAACGGTTCGCCGGCGTACGGTTCCCGGCAAACTTCGGTGGTTCGCCTCCCGCAGGCGAACGTTTCTGGAAGTTCGGTTCGCCCCACAATGCACTATGAGGGTCAACTTTGACCCTCTACATCAGTCAGCAGGCCCAGTGTAGCCAATTAGGCTACACTAGCCCCTGGAGCCCCACCCCCCTTATATAAGGCAGGCGGCGGTGGCCATTACAGCCACTCGTGTGCCTGCATTAGAGAGAGTAGGGCGAGCTGCTGTCTGTCTCTCATAGGGAAACATTAGTTAGGCTTAGCTTTTCCTGGCTGCATACCTGTTCAGTGATCCTGCCACTGCATACCTGTTCTGTGAACCCACCCACCACTGCATACCTGTTCAGTGATCCTGCCACTGCATACCTGTTCTGTGAACCCACCCACCACTGCATACCTGTTCTGTGAACCCACCCACCACTGCATACCTGTTCTGTGAACCCACCACTGCATACCTGTTCTGTGAACCCACCACTGCATACCTGTTCTGTGAACCCACCACTGCATACCTGTTCTGTGAACCCACCACTGCATACCTGTTCTGTTCAGTGAACAGTTTGGTGTGTCAGTGTGAAGCAGTACCTTAATTACACTACCTGATGTATACACATGCAAGATGTTTTAAAGCACTTTAGGCCTGTCATTTAGCGTTCAATATGATTTCTGCCCTTAAAACGCTGCTTTGCGTCAAATCCAGATTTTTCCTGGGGACTTTTGGCGTGTATCCCACTCAGCCATGCTCCCCTCCAGGTGTTAGACCCCTTGAAACATCTTTTCCATCACTTTTGTGGCCAGCATAATTTTTTTTTTTCAAAGTTCGCATCCCCATTGAAGTCTATTGCGGTTCGCGAACTTTAACGCGAACCGAACCTTCCGCGGAAGTTCGCGAACCTAAAATCGGAGGTTCGGCCCAACTCTACCAGTCACATTGCCTAGGGCCTGATAGATGTTGTCTTCTACAAGTACACTTACCAAGGACTTGTGTTAGTCTGACTAACCTTATTAGAGGCAGATCAGCTGGCTAGCCAGGTAACTGGTATTGTTTAAAAGGGAATAAAATATGACAGCCTCCATATCACACTCTTAAGTTGTATCTTAAAATTGCTAAGAGTTGGTAGTTAAGAGATGCATTTCATGCTACATGTCAATCAACAAAATTGTAATATGCAAATTAGAAGTTAATCAGTGGAATCCTAACCTTTAGTTGGTGGAATTTTTTTTTCTTATTTTCTAGCGCACTCCACAACCCTGATTAGTATTGGCCTCGGATACAAGAACATGAGCTGACTTTATTTAATTTTTTTTTTTTTTTTCCAGCCGCGAACCAAGCTCTCTTATTAACCCAAAAGACCTGAAGAATTTGACGGAGAAAGATTTGAAGCATCAGCTTAAAAAGCATAAAGCCACATCCAGGCGGCATATATTCCTTGTTCGGCATGGGCAGTACAATGTGGATGGAAACACAGATTCAGAGAAAGTATTAACTAAACTTGGTAAGTGTGTGGGGAGAGTGTCTTCCCTTCATCTCAGCAATTTTGGCTACTTGCATTGTAATGGGCAGGTTTAAAATGTAAATTCACACACAACTTGATTTACAAGTGGTCCACAGAAATGATATTGCCTTTAGACTAGGGTCAATGGCACTGAGTGAACTGCAATGGAGACTGGACATAGACTTTAATACAAAGCCTGCATACTTTGTATCCATTACAATGCAGTACTGTGAACAGCCCCATAGAATTGTATAAGCATTCAGTTGACATGCAGAATTCTGTGATGCACTGAACTAGGCCTTACAAATAAACATTTTGATTGGAGCTGGTGGCTACATATTTGGGCAGTCTAATAGAAACCTGCACATTCAGTAAGGCTCCCAGAGCTGCAGTGGAGAATGTATACATTGGACTGAGCTGCAATAGGGAATGTATACATTGGACCGAAGTTGCTTTGTACATTAACATCAATAAAAACTTAATTCACCTCTGGTGTCTGAGCCTGCACTGCAGGATTACTATAAGTGGCATTGTTGCACAAGGGCTGCTTGAGTAGGGATGGGCAATGAGATGCAAGTTCATGCAGGACTACAAATTTTGTATGCAAATATATGTAGCTTGAAAATGGACCAATTGAATCCTGCTAAGGTGTGGTTTGATTGGTCTGTCTTCAAGCTACAGGATTTGCATGAACTTAGTAGTAGGGATGGTTAAGGAGATGCAAATGAGTGCTCGCATTTTGAAAGTGAGAGGCATAAAGAATTAGACAAATTGTTTTAGGCCCCTGCACACTGCAAATTTGTATTCTTTTTTTTTTTTTTTTTTTTTTTTTTTTTTTTTCCCCCCTGAATACATTCAACAGAAACAGATCAAAAAAACACAGCATGCAGTAAAGATTAAAAATTGGAAATGCATATGCAGTGTGCAAGAGGCCTTAAGGTGGCTGTTCTGCTCAAAAAAATGTAACTCTTAAATCTATTTCTAATGGCTTTTAGGATCTGATTCATTAGGCAGGTAGGCATGCAACTCCAACCACCCCCTCCCCTGCACCAGTTGTAGCTGCAGTGAGCAGTTTATCTTTAAATTTAGTCTCCGAGCACATTCTTCCGCACTCCAGTCTGGGATTCTTGGTTTCTCAGCATGTGACAGGCAGCTTCTCCCCCCCCCCCCCCCCCCTTTCTGCCATGCATCAGCAAACAGAGCCTAGAGGGGGCATGCATAACTTGTACTCATTAGAACAGAGGCAGCCCATTCCTCCCTTGGTTGGCAAAGAAAATATTAGATATATTAGACAGTGCAACTAGCAAAGGCTGCAGTAATCCAGACCACATTAGAACAGGTTTAGAAAATTATAGGATAGAAGAAATAAGGCTGAATTTTTGTATCTTCCCATAGTATCAACTCCTAATGGCTTCTTAAATCAACCACAATACTACACTGCAATAATTTTCCTCCCGTTTCTTGTAGGTCGTGAACAGGCACAATTGACTGGTAAGCGTCTGGCTGATTTGGGGTATCATTATGATCACATAACTTACTCTACATTGACAAGGGCCAAAGAGACATCAGAAATCATTGGCCAGTGCCTGCAAGGTAAGTGGTACAACTAGGCCATCTTTCTTTGTATCTTGGCTTTCCACTGGTTATGGTGTGTACAACGCTATGGAAGAAGTTGGCACGTTTAATTCCGTTTTGGAATTAAAAGAACCTTAGAGGGATTTCACTGGCTATATAACATGAAACTATAACTTTTTGTTTGCCCATTAAATCTCTCCTCAGCTTGACTGACTTTCTGACATTTATAACAGGTGTATAAATGCAGAATGTTTTAGTGTTATGAAGTCAGACATAACACATGGCCTCCAAGAATCCACTGAATTCTACATAACAGCCTAGGCTGTGACACGGGTTGGATTACATAGATCTAGGAAGCCTTTATGATGCAACCAAGATTACCATATATCAAATATAAGTCAACCTCATGTACAAGTTGACTCCAATATTTGACCCTCTTAAGCAGGAATGTTTCATTGACTCTTAAGTCGATCAAGCAAACTAAATGGCTATACTTGGGGACCAGGAAGAATTAACAGCTGTACTTGGGGACCTAGAGGGGTTAATAACTGCACTGCATACAGTATTGCAACCATTTATCCCTCCTGTCTAAAGTGCAGCCAAAAACTCCTCCAGCCCCTTGTGTAGAAATTATTCACCCCTCTTCCTGCAGCCTAGTTTTCCCCTGCCCCTTTCCTTAGTTGTTGTGGCCAGGACTTCCAGACCTTTATTTTCTTGGCTTTTTTTTTTTTTTTTTTTTTTAAAGGACTTACGAACCAAAACAGTAAAGTCTGTACCTGGTATGAAGTTGGAAGGCACGGAGGACGCCATCCGCGCCCTCCATGCAACTCCCCCTGAACCCCCCAAAGCCTGGGTAAGGCTCTTCTGCCTCCTCAAATATGGCTGCGCAATTGCACCGACACGAGTGCGGCTGCGCAGCTCTAGGGCCTCCCTCCCCGATCCACGCTACATAGCGTGGATCGGGGAGGGAGGCCTTAGAGCTGCGCAGCCGCACTCGCGTTGGTGCAATTGCGCGGCCTCCTCCGACACCCATATTTGAGGCAGGAGAGCCCAACCCGGGCTGTGGTGTAAGGGGCTGACCGGGGGGGGGGGGAGCATAAGCAGCGGGGACCCGGCGGAGCTGAATGGAGGGTGTGGATGGCGTCCTCTGTGCCTTCCAACTTCATACAGGTACAGACTTTACTGTTTTGGCTCGTAAGGCCTTTAAAGAACATCACTCACCACTGGGTAAACTGCAAAGGGGAATGTCACTAATAGTACACACAACTCTGTGCTTAGTGTTGCTCTTGACTCGTAAGTCAACCCCTATATTTTTACCTAGTGAGTCAGACCTAAATTTCTAGATTTATACTAAAGTATGTACAGTGCTGCCAATAATTATTCATACCCCTGACAAATTTGACTAAGTTTTATTCAACCAGCAAGTAGTTTTTTTTTGGACATGATGTCTCCCAAAAAATGACTGTGTAATGTGGAATAAACCTTTTTTCTCTGCTTTTAAATTTGAGCAAAAAGTGTCCAGTCAACAATTCATACCCTTTTTTTTTTTTTTTTTTTTTTTTTTTTTAATCAACAGAAAAGCCTTCATTGGCTATTACAGCAAATCAAATGCTTTCAATTTCTTACCAGCTTCTTGCATGTCTCCAGGTATTTTTGCCTGTTCATCTTAATCAATGAGCTCCAAATCTTTCAGGTTGGAGGGTCTTCTTGCCATCACCCTGATCTTTAGTTCCCTCCACAGATCTCAATTGGATTAAAGCCAGGACTCAGACTGGGCCACTCCAAAACGTTAATGTTGTCTGCTACAATTCCTTACCACTTTTACTTTGTTTTGAGTCATTGTCGTGCTAAAACAGCGTTGGACAGGGCTGGCAGGAGCTTGGGATTCTGCCCAGTAGGCCTCCCTTTTAGTGGCCCCCAAGCACTGCAGGAGGGGGCACAGAGCAAGGGGAGCAGTCTCACCTCCACCAGGGGGGCCCCCTTCGCCACTCCCCCCCGCCCCCCCCCAAGCTAGAATGTGCAGCGGGCAACATACAACCTGCATGATCCTGCTCTGCCTGCCACTGCTCTGGTCTTCTCTGCTGTCCAATCATGCTCACAGAAAGCAGTGAGAGCGTGATTGGACAGCAGAGAAGACCAGAGCAGGATCATGCAGGAAGATGTAAGTTGAATGTTGCCCACCTGCTGCACATTCTAGCTTGAAGGGGGGGGGGGGGGGGTGCAGGGGCCCAGGTGAGGAAGGGGGAAGAGTGCCCACCACTGCTCCTCCTCCCAGGCTACCTGTACACTGGGGATGCCTATAGATGTGGCTAAACTGGGAACGCCTACTGACCTGGATGCCTATACTGAGGATCTATAGACCTGGCTACCTATACTGGGGACACCTATATCATGGCAGCTCTAACGCTGTTCACATGGCAAAACCTAGTCAGCACTCTGGGCCCTGCATTGTTGCCCCATAACATCCAGACAAATGCCTGAGTAAGGTGTTGGTTTTTCACACCTATATCGAACTACCTATGCAGGGGACACTTATAGCTGGCTACCTAATACTGATATTACATGGCTGTAAAAAAGCAGTGTTGCAGATGCAATATTTGCATAAAAACAGCAACAGTATGTGGCCCAGCATGTCAATCTTCAGTAATGCAGCTTTTATTCACTTAGCCTGTTATACTATGATGGATTCTAACACATCAATGCAATGTTTAAGGCGGCAAGCTCCCCTTAAGCCTGTGCAGCCATTAATCTAATTTATGCACAAATTTTACATCCTGGACCCTCGGCCCAATCAGAATGGGGGCAACAGTCCAAAGGGTAGGTAGAGTTGGGCCGAACATCCGATTTTAGGTTCGCAAACTTTCGCGGAAGGTTCGGTTCGCGAACCGCAATAGACTTCAATGGGGAGGCAAACTTTGGAGAAAAAAAAAACCTATGCTGGCCACAAAAGTTGGATGGAAAAGATGTTTCAAGGGGTCTAACACCTGGAGGAGGGCATGGCGGAGTGGGATACATGCCAAAAGTCCCCAGGGAAAAATCTGGATTTGACGCAAAGCAGCGTTTTAAGGGCAGAAATCACATTGAATGCTAAATGACAGGCCTAAAGTGCTTTAAAACATCTTGCATGTGTATACATCAATCAGGTAGTGTAATTAAGGTACTGCTTCACACTGACACACCAAACTGTTCACTGAACAGAACAGGTATGCAGTGGCGGGTTCGCTGAACAGGTATGCAGCCAGGAACAAGCTAAGCCTAACTAATCTTTCCCTATGAGAGACAGTGCAGCAGCTCGCCCTACTCTCACTAAGGCAGGCACACGAGTGGCCGTAATGGCCGCCGCTGCCTGCCTTATATAAGGGGGGTGGGGCTCCAGGGGCTAGTGTAGCCTAATTGGCTACACTGGGCCTGCTGACTGTGATGTAGAGGGTCAAAGTTGACCCTCCATGGTGCATTATGGGGCGAACCGAACTTCTGAAAACATTCACCTGCGGGACGCGAACCACAGAAGTTCGCATGGAACCGTTCGCAGGCGAACCGTTCGGCCCAACTCTAAGGGTAGGTCTTGTTCGTTAGACAAACACCTAGATTAGTGGTGAATGCAACAGGCACACTAACAATTCTGGAGACCACAGCACTTCCCAAGGTGTGTATATGCATGAAAACTATATATGCAAGAGTTGACAACCAATGGTATATAAATATCCCCAGTGAATCACTCCACAGTGATTTCTAAGGCCAGGTAAAACATGTCCTTAAAGAGACACTGAAGCGAGACTAAATCTCGCTTCAGGTCTTATATATAGCAGGGGCACGTGTGCCCCTGCTAAAACGCCGCTATCCCGCGGCTTAACGGGGGTCCCTTCACCCCCAACCCACCCCCCGCAAAAGTTGGTCGGAAAATGGTCACTCGTATTCTTCTTCCTGGAGGCAGGGCTAACGGCTGCAGCCCTGCCTCCAGTCGCGTCTATCAGACGCGCATCGCCGCCTCTCCCCCGCCCATCTCAGTGAAGGAAGACAGAGGGGTGGGGGAGAGGCGGAGATACGCGTCTGACAGACGCGCATGGGGCAGGGCTGCGGCGGTTAGCCCTGCCCCAACCAGGAAGCGCTCCCCCCGCTGCACGGAGGGGGTTTGGGGGGACAGGGACCCCTGTTAAGCCGCGCTATAGCGGCGTTTTAGCAGGGGCACGCATGCCCCTGCTAGCTATGAGGTCTGAAGCGAGATCTATTCTCGCTTCAGACTCTCTTTAAGGATGACTAGTTGAAATCTACACCTTGTTTTGATGCTGATGTGGCTGCTAGGGCATAGATTACAGCTCACCGCTGTGTTCTTGCCATTGTCTGCAGCTTACTCTCTCTGCTGTCTCTATAATGGCAGAGCCCTGTGAGCTGGTCAGGAGCTGACTTCATTGGCTCCTGACCCTGTCTATTAACCACTTACCGACCGCCGCATGTACAAATGGCGGCCGGAAAGTGGATCCCGCAAGGACCGCCGCATGTACAATTGGCGGCGGTCCTTGTACGGGCATGGGCGGAGCGATAGCGTCATTTGTGACGCGATCCTCCGCCAGTGACTGCCTCCACCCCCTCGCGCTGTAACCCGCCGGCCATTCGGAAGCGCCGGTGGGTTACTAGCACCCGGATCGCCGCATACAGTGTATAATACACTTTGTAATGTATACAAGGTGTATTATACAGGCTGCCTCCTGCCCTGGTGGTCCCAGTGTCCGAGGGACCACCAGGGCAGGCTGCAGCCACCCTAGTCTGCACCCAAGCACACTGATTTCCCGCCCCCTGATCGCCCACCCCCCCCCCCAGACCCCTGTTTGCACCCAATCAACCCCTAATCACCCATCAATCACTCCCTGTCACGATCTGTAAACTTTTTTTTTAATGCCCTAAACTGCCCCTGCTCCCTCCTGATCACCCCCCCTGTGTACTGTATGCATCTATCCCCCCTGATCACCTGTCAATCACTGCCACCCATCAATCAGCCCCTAACCTGCCCCTTGCAGGCAATCTGATCACCCACCCACACCAATAGATCACCCGCAGATCCGACGTCAGATCACCTCCCAAGTGCATTGTTTACATCTGTTCTTTACCCTAAACACCCTCCAATTACCCATCAATCACCCCCTGTCACTGCTACCCATCAGATTAGACCCCCTAGGGCACTCAATCACATGCCCACACCCTCAGAATGCCCTCAGACCCCAGCCCTGATCACCTCGCCAGTGGTGTTGGTCAATAGTTAGTGAAAAATGACACTTAGTGGAAATGTGTTATATTTTTTTTCACAAACTTGTGACAAAAAATAAAACCTATGAACTCGCCATACACCTAACAGAATACCTTGGGGTGTCTTCTTTCTAAAATGGGGTCACTTGTGGGGTTCCTATACTGCCTTGGCATTTTAGGGGCCCTAAACCGTGAGGAGTAGTCTAGCAAACAAATGCCTCAATGACCTGTGAATAGGACGTTGGGCCCCTTAGCGCACCTAGGCTGCAAAAGTGTCACACATAGTATTGCTGTACTCAGGAGAAGTAGTATAATGTGTTTTGGGGTGTATTTTTACACATACCCATGCTGAGTGGGAGAAATATCTCTGTAAAAATAAAAAATCAAATTGTCATTTACAGAGATTTCTCCCCAGCATGGGTATGTGTAAAAATACACCCCAAAACACATTATACTACTTCTCCTGAGTACGGCAATGCCACATGTGTGGCACTTTTTTGCAGCCTAACTGCGCTAAGGGGCCCAAAGTCCAATGAGCACCTTTAGGCTTTACAGGGGTGCTTACAATTAGGCACACCCCAAAATGCAAGGACAGTAAACACACCCCACAAATTACCCCATTTTGGAAAGTAGACACTTCAAGGTATTCAGAGAGGAACATAGTGAGTCCGTGGCAGATTTCATTTTTTTTTTCTTTTTTGTCAGTGTCATTTTCCACTAACTTGTGACAAAAAATAAAATCTTCTATGAACTCACCATGCCTCTCAGTGAATACTTTGGTATGTCTTCTTTCCAAAATGGGGTCATTTGGGGGTATTTATACTATCCTGGAATTCTAGCCCCTCATGAAACATGACAGAGTTAAAAACTTTTGACAAAATTCATGTCTTTTTTGACGAATATAATAAGTAAAAATCGCAGCAGCAATCAAATGGCACCAAAAGAAAGCTTTATTAGTGACAAGAAAAGGAGGTAAAATTTAATTTAGGTGGTAGGTTGTATGAGCGAGCAATAAACCATGAAAGCTGCAGTGGTCTGAATGGGGGAAAAAAGGGTCTGGTCCTTAAGGGGGGTAAAGCCCACAGTCCTCAAGTGGTTAATGTAAGCAATTCCCCTTGTCTTACTTGATAGTCAGATGCCAATGAAAGCAGCTCCTGACCGGCTCACAGGAACCCTGCAGTCTCTATGACGTGTGGCTGAGGTGGACAGCGTTTGCAGCAATTTGTCATTTATTCTGACGTCTCTGGTCCTTAAGGGGGCAGAGGCCGCTGGTACAGAAGTGGTTAATGCAGCATGGATTCTATCTTGGCATAGATCAGACCTAGGCCTCACATGACTTTGGTCATCTCTGGAATTAACAGGAAGTGTGAACATGTATGCTTTTTTTTTTGTGGGAGGGGAGAGAAGTGTGCTAAAAGGGATGGGTGTCGGCTTGTTGGGGATAATTGCCTCTCGTTCCTGGTAGTGATCATCTGGTCTTCCATGAAGCTCTCCTTGCTAGATGTCCAGATTTCACTTCTCCCAGGAGCTACTTCTGGTTTCTCTTGCAGTTCTGTACTTGGCAGAAAGTACAAAGCTGCCAGGGAGATGGAAAGGTAGCTAAATGCACACTTAAACATGCATCCACAGGGCATCTCATATATGCACTAATTGCCTGTAATGACCATTGACAAGCTGCAGTAGGAGTACTGCAATGCAGTAAGTGTAAAAGGGCCCTTAAATTGGTACTCCTAATTAAAGTACTGAAATGCTGCAAATTTTGATGCTTTTACATTCAAATGTTTATCTTCCAACTACCCTTTTTGTCAGGTGTGGCACGAACAGGCTCTGACTTGTTGCAAGAAGGCCATCCCATCCAACCAGACCCATGTCAGCACTGGAGGCCAGAAGTTTTTGTGAGTCCTTGAATTCATCTTCAGTTACAACAGCTATTTTGCATCAATTGCATAGAAATGATTGCAAGCTCAAGTTTAAGCAGCACTAATCTGTTATAAAAATGTCTTGTCCAGTATTATACAGATGGACCTCGTATAGAAGCTGCATTTAGGAAGTTCATTCACCGAGCTGACCATGAGCAAAGAGAAGACAGCTATGAGATAATTGTCTGCCATGACAATGTAATCCGCTACCTTGTATGCAGGTAATACTTGCTGTGCTCTAGCTTAAACCAAAACTGAAAAATACACACATCCTACTTGCCCCATAGTCTTATCCTCAATCTCGTTCTCCTCTTCTGTCTTGTTTCTCCACTGTAATCATTGGAATTCTCCATACTCCATTTTGAAAATTGCCATCACCCTGTAACTACTTTCTGGTCAGCACTGTTAAACTGTCTCCCACTTGAGCCATAGGGAAACACTGACATAACTTTTTCAAATTTTATTTATATAGTTTTGGTATAACAGAGCACTGTTATAAAAATATACAAGTACAACCATACTTTATAGGCAGAATGTAGTTTTTACAATGGGTAATCCATATAACTTAAGAAATCCACATGTAATCTCACAAAGCATTACATTGTGGTGACTAATAGTAAATCCTCAGATATTATAGGAATATAAATGTTCATAACCTCAGAGCAAATATAGGATATTGCAAGAGTCTTGATTCCACAGTCCAAGATTGATTTTGTGATCCAAAATGGGTATTACCCATAATGTTGCCGTACCTATATTTTGGTATGATGGCATATTTTCAGTGCAATGATATAGGCAAGAGTAAGAACAGAACCGTGACAGAGGAAAAAGAGGTTGAGTAAAGGAAAAACATAACTGGCAAGGTCCGAGTAATGGGTGGCCAATGCTGTCTGATTTAAAGGAATGTGTTAGTCAACACCAGGGGAAGGAGGGGAGTGTCCCAATGAGTGACTTCAAGGCTTTGCTAAGATTTTTAAATTCCTGACTTTCTGTAGAAAGTCCAGAGTCTCCAGGTTTTAGCATAGTCACTATGGAGTTTTATATGCTTTTGTGCTCCAATTATTGTGAAGGAGAAATAACTGCAGGGTGAAGGACCTTAACTTCTCTGATTAAATGTTCCACTTTTGCCAAGTAAAGTGCATTCCCATAACAGGGGCAGAAAGGAGCCCGTTGCTGAACACCTTCTCTCAGAGAACCGTTGTTGGGGAAAAATGTAGTGTAGTTTCTCCAGCGTGAAATACCATTGTGATATCTTAGTTTCTCTTGGATTTTTAATCACGATGGAGGTTTTGTGGGTAATTAGTTTGGATCTTTGAGCTTCAGAGAATGTACATTGGAGGTCTCACATGGACACTAGCTTGCTCATCAGTTGTCCTTTCATTTAACTGACAGCAACTGGTTTATTTCAGTTCTGACAACCTTGTCAGAACTGGAAGGAATCGTAAGCTTGAGGGGAATGGTCAGAGGCAAGTGTTATGTATATTCTATTTTCTCTCTTCAGATGTGAGGAAACTTATTATTCTTAGTCCCCCTCCAGGGGCTACCATAAGAACATCCTAAGAGGTGGCTGCATATTTCCAATAGATTTCATGCTGTGATCTATTAGAAACCTGTAATATACTGGCATTAATGAATTCCTCTTGATCTGAGGGTCAGGCTTGACAATCTGTGTATGGGCACCTTGTGTTTGGGGAAACAAAAGTACCCCTGATCCGAGTGTTGCTAAGCATACTTTTAATTGCACCCTGTATTTATCAGCCATAAAATTTGAATGAGATGGTCTATAGGTGAGAAGTGGCAGTACTCCTTCCCTAGTCTGTCCCAAGGAACACCAATTTCGCTCACCACTTATGGATACTGTTACTGCACACAGTGCTCAGGGGAACAGCTGTGTGGGCTTGGAGATGGAGCTCAGAATGATGGTGTAGTAACTATCCAGTACATTATCCTAAACACTATCTCCCAAGCCCACACATTGCAGATCTTCTACGCACTCTGGTTCCTGATATTACAGGGGTGTTCTCCAGGGCTGTGGAGTTGCTACAAAATCCAATAACTCAGACTCTTCTAATTTGCATATTACAAACTTGTTGTTTTGGATGTATGTAACATAATCTATTTGTCTCAACTGCCAACACTTACAAATTTAAAAGCCAACTGAAGTGAGGCTATGTAGATTGCCATGTGTATTCCCTTTATTCATAGACTAAAACTAGTCCTTGGTAAGAGTACTTGTAAAAGGTACAGACAGGAACAAAGAACATGGGTCCTAGGCAATGTACCTGCACATCATTCTTACATGTACCCAGTGTTACTCTGCAGGAGAATGAGGGGATTCTTCTATTAGACATTTTTCATACACCATTCTGACCAGAGGTGTTTATCACCCATAAACCTGGTTCAATGTGCACAACATTTTCAGTGGATTCCCTGCAGCTCTGTGGGGAGTGCATATGTATAGTACTACTGTGTAAAAAAGTAAACCTGAGACAGATGAAATTAAAGTTTTATTCATACTTGTACCTTCAGGCCAATCAATCCCTCGCTGTCCTCCTCAGCCACTTTGATCTTCTGCTATGAGTCCAGGTACTTGAGCCAGTCTGGCATAGAGCACATGCGTGCGCGCACACACTCCGGCACTGGTAGCGTACTACACCTGCGCAGCACTATTGCACAGGTGCAGAATGCTACTGGCTGTAGGAGCGGCATGTGGCCTGACTGGCTGAATTACTGGGTCTCTTCACAGAAAATCCAGGTGAGGGACTGATTGGCCTGAAGGGGGCTGGAGGAAGCTCCAGTTACGTATTTTAATTTAATTCCATCTCAGGTACCCTTTGCATAAGGGCGCATAAATCGGCCATCAACGCAGAATTTCCATCTGATTGACCATCTCTATTAGTGACACAGCTACACATCAGGCTTTATTCTTACAGCATAATGTCTAGTATAGGAGATTCCTGTGTACACATCATATTTACTATATTACATATTTACTGGTGGTTTGAGTCCGCAAGGAGAAAAGCGCAATATAAATGTTTGTCTTGTCTACTATACAGTCACAATCAAATATGTATATCTGACTTTAAAAATACAGGGGCTGCTTTATTGAAGCAGCACAAGTAACTATTTTTTGATTGGTTATTTCATGTTTGGCCTAAGCACAGGTATTACTATATATATATATATATATATATTCTCCCTCTGAGAAATGGAACATTTTATCATATTTTCTACTTTAATTACAGTTTCAATCCCTCACCCTGACTCCAGACACCCAAAATTGCTTTGACTTCACAGCCCTGGTGTTCTCCTACCCACCAATTTAGTTGTCAGTGAAGTTCTGGTCAAACTACAGTTCAGATGCAGAGCTGTTTACTATTGTGGGCTCTTGGCACCCTGTGCATTTATTTGTAGACTTATGACTGTATCCCATGTCCAGGTAGCATTTAGCATTTGCTCAAGATAACATGCATGTGAGCAGACAGCCCCCAGCTAACTAACTTCAGCAAACACTTGATTAGCCCATATAAAGCCAGTGAATGAATACATAAGCAAGGGAGGGGGGGGGGGGGGGATTTAGGTTAGCATCCATATCTAGATAGGTACATCCAAAGAGCCATGGCAATGCCAGTCTCCTGCAGTCATTACAGTGGATGTGGGCATCCTACACCAGCTAGTAGCCAATTTGCAGTAGGATAAATCTAGACAAATAACATTCAGCTGTTTGCATTGCATGGGAACCCAAATGACTCATAGCTCAGGATCAGAGGCATAGCTATGGGTGGGCAAGAGGGGACACATGTCCCCAACTGTAAGGGGGCACAGAGCATGGCCAGTGTACCCCTAAGTGAGTGAAAGGCAGATTGCTGGTTGCCCAAAGTGCCCCTGCTTCTCTCCCTCTGCAGTAAAGTGCAGAAGTGTTAACCACAGCAGGACAGAACAAGGGGGCACATCTGGATAACTTTAGGGGTGCATCTAAACATGGGGAAGGGGGACACATTTGGCTATGTAAATGGGGGGGGGAGAGAGGGGGCACATTTGGCTACCCAGCATTACAGCATGTACATTTGGCTCCTCCCATGACCACACTCACATTCTGATTCATGGCCATGCCCAGTTTGTCCAGAGGACGCAAAAACTGTCTTTGTCCCCAGGCGCTGAGAAGCCTAGCTACACCTCTGCTCAGGCTCTAGCTCTCATATCTGACTACAGAATAAATCTGGAGGTGTGGCATGTATAAGATTGTTTTCATGGCATGGGGCAGTCTTCTACAACTTCACTAGTACTAGAGATGCTAAAACTTCACTAGTACTTGATATGCTAAGACGCCCAAATTTATCAACTAGGTTTTGTTTTTTTTTCTTAATTTGGCCCATACCATTGCACTACTTGATACACCAATGCTGCTGTCTAGGTTTTCAGTAGATTTCATTGTGAAATCCTATTGAATGTGTAGTGTATGGTGGTTTTAATCGCCTTTCTAATCTGAATCAGATTAAAGGGATCTGGTTTCAACATTGTGTGGCAATTTGGCCAGTGGCCACCTTAAGTTATGGTCAATTGCTATGCATAGTGTAAAGTTGCTATTGTGGCAGTGGGAAAGTGTCAAGATTTCTGTGATTGGTAATTCTGATCCACTCTGCTCTACAGGTGATCAAAGAGAACCAATCTAAACTATATCTATCCCTGAAAAGATTGCTAAATGACCAGCATCATGTAGTCCAATCTAGAAGTGTGTGTGATGTAAGACCAGTAATAGACATTTCTTATGCTGGCTATACACGGTACATTTTTGCCACTCGATTGAGCCATTTAGATGGCTCAATTGATTTTCAACATGTCCACTCGATTCTGCGCTTGATGATGCATAGGGAACAATGGGAAAAGACTAATGGAAGATAAGAACATACTGCGCAGAAAACAATCGGGCATGAAATGGTGGCAAAAAAGTACCATGTTCCCAGCATCAGTGTTCAGTAGCCTGAAAAAATTGTATATAGAACCAAAATAGTATTGAGTGTGTGCTCTATGTGCAGGTACCAGCACTGGTATAAATATGACACTTGCAAAAAGAGAAAAGGACAAACCAGTAAATGCTGCTCAAAAACTGCACTTTATTTTATGGTAATTAAAACACACACATAAATAACTTGAAAATGTCAGGTGATTCCTGACAGTAAATAGTACTGTAAATACAATATACGTGCTGCAATCTTAAGAGGGCAGTAAGGAAAAAGTCCCTTTTGAAAAGCCTATTTGTCTATATGGGGATCCATCCCTACCAAGCTGAGTTAAAGGTACATAGGAGTAGGGCACAGCTAATAGATCCAGCAAGTGTGCAGCTGCCAGCCCACCCCTAAAGTAAGTGAAGCTGGTATGTTGTCTTTGGTGACGTCCCAACTGTGACCCCGAGAGGGGACCCAGGTATAAATATCCTGGGGACAAATACCACTCACAGAGGGCAGAAAGGACGTGACCAATATGATCAATGATCAGTCAATCAGCAACCTGCAGTAGAAGGGGAGGACACCCAAACAATAAGACCAATACTGTGCAATATGTCAAAAATATTGAGGACACCCTATCTAGTGTTGGGCGAACAGTGTTCGCCACTGTTCGGGTTCTGCAGAACATCACCCTGTTCGGGTGATGTTCGAGTTCGGCCGAACACCTGACGGTGCTCGGCCAAACCGTTCGGCCATATGGCCGAACTAAGAGCGCATGGCCGAACGTTCCCCGAACGTTCGGCTAGCGCTGTGATTGGCCGAACGGGTCACGTGGTTCGGACCCGAACGCGCTCTGATTGGCCGAACTGTCACGTGGTTCGGGTAAATAAATACCCGAACCACGTCATATCTCCGCCATTTGTCTGTGGGTTTAGCTTTGGGTAGGCAGGCAGGGTAGTTCGCGCTCCAGCCACGCTAGCCAGGGTCCCCCCCAGTCATTGTGTGTCGCTGCTGGGAATAGTAGTACACCGCTCGCTCAGCATTCTGTTTACTGCCACTCTGTGTACCTCGCTCAGCCACACTATATAGCATTCTGTTTACTGCCACTCTGTGTCTGCTGGGAATAGTAGTACACCGCTTGCTCAGCCACACTATATAGCATTCTGTTTACTGCCACTCTGTGTACCTCGCTCAGCCACACTATATAGCATTCTGTTTACTGCCACTCTGTGTCTGCTGGGAATAGTGGTACACCGCTCGCTCAGCCACACTATATAGCATTCTGTTCACTGTTCTGTGTCTGCTTGGAATAGTGGTACACCGCTCGTTCAGCCACACTATATAGCATTCTGTGTACTGTTCTGTGTCTGCTGGGAACAGTAGTACACCGCTCGTTCAGCCACACTATATAGCATTCTGTGTACTGTTCTGTGTCTGCTGGGAACAGTAGTACACCGCTCGCTCAGCCACACTATATAGCATTCTGTTCACTGTTCTGTGTCTGCTGGGAATAGTGGTACACCGCTCGCTCAGCCACACTATATAGCATTCTGTTCACTGTTCTGTGTCTGCTGGGAATAGTGGTACACCGCTCGCTCAGCCACACTATATAGCATTCTGTTCACTGTTCTGTGTCTGCTGGGAATAGTGGTACACCGCTCGCTCAGCCACACTATATAGCATTCTGTTCACTGTTCTGTGTCTGCTGGGAATAGTGGTACACCGCTCGCTCAGCCACACTATATAGCATTCTGTTCACTGTTCTGTGTCTGCTGGGAACAGTAGTACACCGCTCGTTCAGCCACACTATATAGCATTCTGTGTACTGTTCTGTGTCTGCTGGGAATAGTGGTACACCGCTCACCCGTCACTGTATAGCATTGTGCTCTGTGTCGCTGCTGGGAATAGTGGTACTGTATAGCATTTCTGTACTGCCACTGTACTGCTGCCAGTCAGCGTGTACTGTAAGGATAAGTGAAATGAGGAAGAAATCCGGTGAAAGAGGGAGGGGCAAGGGAAGAGGTGTTTCCCCTGACGGTTCACGTACAGGCCACAGGGGAGCACCCAAGAAAACCCACTCAATACCGCCCATGTTGTCCAGGACAACAACCCTCACAAATCCAAAAGAACAGGACCAGATAATTACTTAGATGACCTCTCAAGCGTCCAGCAGTGGGTTAAGCAGCACCAGCACATCACGCACGAGGTCCGAGTCTTTATTACATTTATGACTGCATGGCGGTAAAAAGCATGCTATCCGCACGCTTTTTGTCCTCATGCAAGGCCTGGGTTGTTGTGTCTCACAAAGCGTGGCCTTCTCCTCCTGCGCCTCCTCCTGTTCCATCACGTGTGCTGCTGCTGGGTTAGCGTTGCCGCGTGGTCCCTGTTTATTGAACCACTTATCTTTATTACATTTATGACTGCATGGCGGTACAAAGCCTGCTATCCGCACGCTTCTTGCCCTCATGCAAGGCCGGGGTTGTTGTGTCTCACAAAGCGTGGCCTTCTTCTCCTCCTGCGCCACCCTCCTCCTGTTCCATCACGTGTGCTGCTGCTGGGTTAGCGTTACCGGTCCCTTTTCCTGGAACCTCTTATATGTATTACATTTATGACTGCATGCCGACAAAAAACATGTTACCTGTGCAAAGAAAACAGACATTTCCCGCATTTAAAAGACAGTTTTCCCTTTGAAACTTTAAAATCGATTTTCTCAAAAACTATAAGCTCTTTTTGCTAATTTTTTTTTCCTCTTGTACCCACTCCCAAGGTGCACATACCCTGCAAATTTGGGGTATGTAGCATGTAAGGAGGCTTTACAAACCACAAAAGTTCGGGTCCCCATTGACTTCCATTATGTTCGGAGTTCGGGTCGAACACCCGAACATCGCGGCCATGTTCGGCCTGTTCGGCCCGAACCCGAACATCTAGATGTTCGCCCAACACTAACCCTATCCTGACCTGTGAGGAAACCAACATTTGGAATTTTTATAAAGGTTATAACCACTCACAGAGGATAAAAGGGTGTGACCAATATGATCAAAAATAGGCTATTCATAGAATGCAAG
This sequence comes from Hyperolius riggenbachi, assembly GCF_040937935.1. NCBI lineage: Eukaryota > Metazoa > Chordata > Amphibia > Anura > Hyperoliidae > Hyperolius > Hyperolius riggenbachi. The sequence continues at coordinate 496,839,370 of NC_090646.1, read as the reverse complement.
AGAGCCGGTAAACAGAGCAATATATACAGATGCCGCCAAAAATCATTTGTGCCAATACCACACTAAAATTCACAACAGATTTTCAATTCAAAACCGCTGAAATTGGATTGTATATGGGAGGGCGCCACATGTACTGTAGACCTAAAAAAATTCAAAAATTAGAATCGAATTGCAGCATAATAGAATGTAGCTAGGAGCAAACAGGAGGGCCCTCCTGTGTTAAGCCAGCAATTAGTTGATGTACAGTTCTCAGTCCAAGCGTACTCCTTCAATAATAAATCATCTCCACATAAATGTATATCACCACACCGTTACATATAGGTCGACAGAGGGTTTTAAATTGCCGGATAGTCTTTATAATGTGCCAAGTTCCACCTGGGCCAGCCAAACCACTACTATATCCACGAAGGTCGCCCAGTTTAGATATAGATAATCTTGCGGGCAGTTAGTGGGCAGTGGATAGGGCGCTATAGAGCAAATCTTCTGATGTTATCAGTAAAGAAAAGTCACATAGTCAGTTGCGCATAGCAATTAGCACCTCAATTTGTTTGTGGAATTGCTGACATTAAACAGTCATCTTGCCATTATTATGGCGCTGCAAACAAAGCTCCAGGCGTTTGTGATAGTAGCAGGCAAGATAGCCTAATGCGGAAATACTAGGCATCCAGTGGTTATAAGATCAATATTCGTAGTATGCCATTAATGCAAACTATAAATGGCAGCAATACGTTGAAATCACTTATCTGGTCCAGTGGTGTGCTGTAATCAATAAGCTGCATACAGGTTCAGTGAAAAGCGGCTGCTGGTGGCTTAGCTAGGCAACGGCAGGCAGGCTCTCCCACGTGTGGTAATGGCGGCGGCTCACATGAGTTAAACCCGGCTGTAGAGTGTAATAGAGCGTAGCATGACGTCTACGCGTTTCGCCCCGCCCACCGGAGCCCCGCCCACCGGAGCTTCATCAGGACGTGCTACGTCATCACGTCTGCTGTGTAAAGGTTCCCTCTATTTATATTGCACGGTCTGAACTTGGCGAAATTCCAAGCAGACCCCATCTAGTGGTGGGAACCTAACACAGCTGGTATTGCATTTATGGAGACATCTTGTGGTCAAAAAGGGGTAGAACAACCCCCTAGTAAAGGGACAAACCAAGGTATAGTAATATAGGCACCCAATTGGCAAAAAATGGGCTGAAAAGGGAAAAATTAGATCCTAAAAAATAGTTCAGGGATTCTATTTTAGAAATACCTTAAGATTAAGATCCACATTAAGCCCCAAAGGAACCAAAGTCTTTAGCTGATATATCCAGAAACTCTCCTTTTTAATTAGTTGAGCTTTCATATTTCTGTACCTGATACCCGGGTCTAGACGGTAAATGGCCTTAAATTTTAAACCCGATGGATCAGAATTATGGAACTCTGCAAAATGAGAGGCTATTGGAGTTTTATCTCTTTTTTCTTCCTCTGCTGAGTCAACAATCGCTCGCACATGTTCCTGAATTCTGGTTCTTAATTCCCTTTCCGTCTTGCCCACATAATGCTTATTGCAGGGGCAGGTCATTTGGTATACCACAAAAGTACTACGACAATCAAGGGGGCACCTAATATTATATGTCCTGTCACCTGCAGAGTTTACAAAAATGTCAGTACTGTCTACATATTGGCAAACTGAACATTTTTTACACGGCGTCATCCCATTAGATTTTTTGAAAAAGGGGGTTTGCTTACTTTTGAATTCGGATTGAGTGAGGATATCAGCTAGATTTTTATTTCGTCGCGCTGTTAGTAATGGTCTAGGCCCTATAATTCCAGCAATTTTTGAATCATTAAGTAAAATGGGCCAGAAACGCTGCAAAGTCTCTCTGAATTTGTTCCAATGGGGGCCATAAGTGGCAATCAATCTTGGGTAAAATTGTGGATTGGTGCGTGGTTTTTTGGTTAAGAGATCCTCTCGGTTTGTTTTAAGGGCCCTATAATAAGCTGACTTAAGGAGTTTATTTGGGTAACCTCTGGTTTTTAGTCTCTGTCTCAAGTCCAAGGCCTCTTTTTTAAACGTGTCAATGTCACTACAGTTTCTTCTAAGGCGCAGAAATTGTCCTATTGGGACTGCGGACTTTTGGGAATGCAAATGAGCACTCTGGTAATGTAGGAGAGTATTACCAGCAGTGCTTTTTCTAAAAGTAGACGTTGTGATGCCATCACCCTCTCGTATAATCCTTATATCCAAAAATTCAAGTTCACTAGGACTTGATTTATAGGTCAAAAAAATATTATAAGTATTGACATTTAGGCGAGATATAAAATCCTGTAAGGCTTCAGGGGACCCTGTCCAAAGTAGGAACACATCATCCACATAGCGCAGCCAGAGGGCGGCATGCTCCCGATACGCCCGATCCACATAGACCACTTCCTCCTCCCATGCGCCCAGGTGGAGACAGGCGTACGATGGAGAGCAGGCCGCCCCCATGGCCACGCCCCGCCGCTGGCGATAATACCGATGATTAAAAGTAAAAAAATTATTCATCAAAATGAACTGGAGCAGGGTATCCACAAAATCATTGTGTCCATCCTGATCAGGATAAAATCGTGTCATAAATTTTCTAACCGCACGTCTGCCTACGTCATTAGGGATGGATGTGAAAAGGGATTCCACATCCAAGCCCACTAAAATCGCATGACTAGGAACCGATACAGTTTTGAGTTTGTGTAGCAATTGCATGGTATCCAGGACAAAGGATGGCAGCATCTCAACCATAGGTTGTAATTTTTTGTCTACATATTGTGCTATTTTTTCAGTTGGAGAGTTTATAGCAGCAATGATAGGGCGCCCGGGAGGACAGACTGGATCCTTATGAATTTTGGGCTGTATGTAAATAGTCGGAACAACATATTGATCTACCCTAAGGGCTTTGAGTTCTTTTTCAGTAAGCACGTTATCCAAATATCCCCACTCTAACCTTGTATTTAGTTCATCTTTTAATTTGACAAAAGGGTTAGAAATAACTCTTTCATAACAATTAGTTCTAGAATCTGCCAATTGTCGATTAATTTCCTTTAAATACATTTCTTTTGGCATCAGAACTATATTCCCGCCCTTATCACTTTTTTTGATGACAATATTATCAAGGTTCTTCAATTTTTTCAGGGATTTACGTTCACCTATAGATAAGTTGTCCCAACTAGGATCTTGCTTCTGCCAAGTCTCTATTTCATTCATAACACATTCATTAAACAATGCAACATGTTTGTTTTTTGTCATTGAAGGAATATACTCAGAAACTGGTCTCATATCTGTATGTAGGGGGAATTTTTGTTCAAAACCCATCTCCTCTTCCTCCATCCCCTCAATGATTTCAAAATCATCAACGTCGGTAAACCCCATGTGATCTCCCACTAACCCCTGAGTCATGACATCTCCATATTCCACCTTTAAAAGAATCTTGCGTAAGTAAAGTTGCATATCTTTATAAATCTCAAAGTTCTGGACAGCCTCTGCCGGACAGAACGAGAGACCCTTGTTTAACACAGAGATATCAGTAGACGTCAGGGTTAAATCGGTGAGATTGATAATATTATTATCCACAGATTGAGAAGCTGGATTGTCATCCTGCCTCAATCTAAGTGACCTTGTTTTTCTCTTCCGCCTCTTTTTTGACTTCTCTCTAAAAAAGTAGTCTGTCTAGTTGACATTCCCTCCGATCTTTTGAGTATCCCTCTATAATCTTTCTTACGGGGATTAGGGCGATTGGGGGTACTAGACGCTGAAGTTGAGGTGTCCTCCTGGGATTCACCCGAGGAGGACGCCCAACATCTTTCTTCTTCTGGATCTACTACGCCCCCTAGGTTTCTGTGTATATTCCACAAACACTTTTTGTGTTGCAAAGTCATCCACATCTCGTTGAAACTTTTTTTGTTTGGCCGCTTTCATTTTGTCGTTTTCACTGTCTAACGCTTTCTTCATTCTAAGATTAAAGGGGCCAAAGGCCTCATTATTCTCATATTTATCCAGTTCTGCTGCGGATTTGCACAACTGTTTTTCCATTTCAATTAGCTGTATAGTCTCCTCTTCAACCATCATAGTCATAATATATATACAATTAGATATACTGTGTTCCCTCCATTGGGGCATGAATCTATCATTTCTTAAATGTTCTGCGGGGATAATTCTCTCTCTCAAACCTCGTGGTATAATCTCAGCTTTAATATACTTCTTCAAGGATATGATGTTCCACTTCCGCCTAACAATTTTTAATGCCAAGTCCTCATGTGTACGAAACATTCCCTCTAAAGGATCTGGCAGCGTCTCAGTCGGTGTTTGTGCCACACTCACCACCTGACCTGAAGCATTTTCAAAGGATTTAAATGCATTTTCCACCTCATCCACTATGTCGATTTTGGGTATATAGGCCATGTCTAAAGACCACAAGATGTCTCCACAGATAAAGGGACTGTATCTAATCTGTCCAAACAAGATAAATTGCAGCACTGGAAAAACCCCTTAAAGCAGAGGTACTAAACTAGAAAAAATTGTATATAGAACCAAAATAGTATTGAGTGTGTGCTCTATGTGCAGGTACCAGCACTGGTATAAATATGACACTTGCAAAAAGAGAAAAGGACAAACCAGTAAATGCTGCTCAAAAACTGCACTTTATTTTATGGTAATTAAAACACACACATAAATAACTTGAAAATGTCAGGTGATTCCTGACAGTAAATAGTACTGTAAATACAATATACGTGCTGCAATCTTAAGAGGGCAGTAAGGAAAAAGTCCCTTTTGAAAAGCCTATTTGTCTATATGGGGATCCATCCCTACCAAGCTGAGTTAAAGGTACATAGGAGTAGGGCACAGCTAATAGATCCAGCAAGTGTGCAGCTGCCAGCCCACCCCTAAAGTAAGTGAAGCTGGTATGTTGTCTTTGGTGACGTCCCAACTGTGACCCCGAGAGGGGACCCAGGTATAAATATCCTGGGGACAAATACCACTCACAGAGGGCAGAAAGGATGTGACCAATATGATCAATGATCAGTCAATCAGCAACCTGCAGTAGAAGGGGAGGACACCCAAACAATAAGACCAATACTGTGCAATATGTCAAAAATATTGAGGACACCCTATCCTGACCTGTGAGGAAACCCCTGCCCCTGCAATAAGCATTATGTGGGCAAGACGGAAAGGGAATTAAGAACCAGAATTCAGGAACATGTGCGAGCGATTGTTGACTCAGCAGAGGAAGAAAAAAGAGATAAAACTCCAATAGCCTCTCATTTTGCAGAGTTCCATAATTCTGATCCATCGGGTTTAAAATTTAAGGCCATTTACCGTCTAGACCCGGGTATCAGGTACAGAAATATGAAAGCTCAACTAATTAAAAAGGAGAGTTTCTGGATATATCAGCTAAAGACTTTGGTTCCTTTGGGGCTTAATGTGGATCTTAATCTTAAGGTATTTCTAAAATAGAATCCCTGAACTATTTTTTAGGATCTAATTTTTCCCTTTTCAGCCCATTTTTTGCCAATTGGGTGCCTATATTACTATACCTTGGTTTGTCCCTTTACTAGGGGGTTGTTCTACCCCTTTTTGACCACAAGATGTCTCCATAAATGCAATACCAGCTGTGTTAGGTTCCCACCACTAGATGGGGTCTGCTTGGAATTTCGCCAAGTTCAGACCGTGCAATATAAATAGAGGGAACCTTTACACAGCAGACGTGATGACGTAGCACGTCCTGATGAAGCTCCGGTGGGCGGGGCGAAACGCGTAGACGTCATGCTACGCTCTATTACACTCTACAGCCGGGTTTAACTCATGTGAGCCGCCGCCATTACCACACGTGGGAGAGCCTGCCTGCCGTTGCCTAGCTAAGCCACCAGCAGCCGCTTTTCACTGAACCTGTATGCAGCTTATTGATTACAGCACACCACTGGACCAGATAAGTGATTTCAACGTATTGCTGCCATTTATAGTTTGCATTAATGGCATACTACGAATATTGATCTTATAACCACTGGATGCCTAGTATTTCCGCATTAGGCTATCTTGCCTGCTACTATCACAAACGCCTGGAGCTTTGTTTGCAGCGCCATAATAATGGCAAGATGACTGTTTAATGTCAGCAATTCCACAAACAAATTGAGGTGCTAATTGCTATGCGCAACTGACTATGTGACTTTTCTTTACTGATAACATCAGAAGATTTGCTCTATAGCGCCCTATCCACTGCCCACTAACTGCCCGCAAGATTATCTATATCTAAACTGGGCGACCTTCGTGGATATAGTAGTGGTTTGGCTGGCCCAGGTGGAACTTGGCACATTATAAAGACTATCCGGCAATTTAAAACCCTGTCGACCTATATGTAACGGTGTGGTGATATACATTTATGTGGAGATGATTTATTATTGAAGGAGTACGCTTGGACTGAGAACTGTACATCAACTAATTGCTGGCTTAACACAGGAGGGCCCTCCTGTTTGCTCCTAGCTACATTCTATTATGCTGCAATTCGATTCTAATTTTTGAATTTTTTTAGGTCTACAGTACATGTGGCGCCCTCCCATATACAATCCAATTTCAGCGGTTTTGAATTGAAAATCTGTTGTGAATTTTAGTGTGGTATTGGCACAAATGATTTTTGGCGGCATCTGTATATATTGCTCTGTTTACCGGCTCTCTTGCATTCTATGAATAGCCTATTTTTGATCATATTGGTCACACCCTTTTATCCTCTGTGAGTGGTTATAACCTTTATAAAAATTCCAAATGTTGGTTTCCTCACAGGTCAGGATAGGGTGTCCTCAATATTTTTGACATATTGCACAGTATTGGTCTTATTGTTTGGGTGTCCTCCCCTTCTACTGCAGGTTGCTGATTGACTGATCATTGATCATATTGGTCACGTCCTTTCTGCCCTCTGTGAGTGGTATTTGTCCCCAGGATATTTATACCTGGGTCCCCTCTCGGGGTCACAGTTGGGACGTCACCAAAGACAACATACCAGCTTCACTTACTTTAGGGGTGGGCTGGCAGCTGCACACTTGCTGGATCTATTAGCTGTGCCCTACTCCTATGTACCTTTAACTCAGCTTGGTAGGGATGGATCCCCATATAGACAAATAGGCTTTTCAAAAGGGACTTTTTCCTTACTGCCCTCTTAAGATTGCAGCACGTATATTGTATTTACAGTACTATTTACTGTCAGGAATCACCTGACATTTTCAAGTTATTTATGTGTGTGTTTTAATTACCATAAAATAAAGTGCAGTTTTTGAGCAGCATTTACTGGTTTGTCCTTTTCTCTTTCAGTAGCCTGAACACTGCATTGGATGTCTAATAGTGTTTATCATGAGTGACTTTTCTCAATATGCCACTGCTACCAACTTACCAGGTAGAACCTCATATTTGTACAGCCTCATTGCAGGCAAGTCATAATGAATCTTGGTGTGCACAGAAAACAAAGGTTATGGATCTGCTAGCCTAATCTTTTCCTTCTTTCTAGGACTCTGCAAGTGCCTCCAGAAGCTTGGCTACGAATGTCTCTTCACCATGGTAGCATCACTGAACTTCTAATTCATCATAATGGCCAAGTAGCTCTCAAGGGACTTGGTGATGTTGGCTATATGCCTGCCCAAATAATTACTAATTGATGTACAGACTGTCAGACACTGTTTTTTGACTGCATCCTTAAGCACCCAACTGCATAAAGTAATAAGGCTGCATTTTTTAAGGGATTGTATCTGATTGATGCACTTTAAAAGGAAACTCATGAGTGAACTTGTCCATGCAATCACTAAACTGATATTTATTGCCTAAACCATTGCAGTAGTGGCCACATTCACAAGCTTTTATAACAAGAACACTTAAACTTTTTCCTCACTTGTTAAATTATTTGTCACAAATGTATGCACATAACTAAAACACTGCATCTTCAGGAGCAGGTTAAATTTAATAAATGCAGTTTTAAAACTACTTGTAAAGTCTCATCTTTGCTCATGGACTATACTACTTAACTATAAAATGCCTTGCTTGAGAAAATGATTGATTAGTACATATGCAATGGGATTACAGATGTCTCAATATTGGGGTGTACGTAAAACCAGGAAACTCCAGTGCCATAATTGGCATGTCACACATGCTGTGGGAACCTTTAACATCAGTCATGCTTCTGATCTGCCAGCAATATGGTGCCCCTCATACAATGCAGTAAAGGCAACCAAGCGAATTTTATTTGGGGAAACCCAGAAATGAACTTGCATAGACTTTGCCATTAGCAAATATAACCATTGTAAATTGGAGCTTCATCCCTACCCCAGCTAGAACATAGATACAATGAAGACAGACCAAATCATAGCACTATGTCCATTATAAAGATGGGGTGACCTTGGTTTAATAAGCACATACTAATGGAATAAGGTGCTGTGCTTACTCTTTCAAGCTGCATAATCCAATATCCACTTGGAATTGCTTGCATCTCATTACAATCCCTACTTGGCAGTGGGTGTTAATGTCAGAAATTGGCAGAATTCTTGTCCACATCCATTGTGATGGTCCCTTCAACTCCCTTGCCTGCCACACTGAAAGCTTGCTCAAGCAGTACCCTGGAAACTGGGATATTACATCATGTCGGTGTGTACTGAGCCCAGTCTAGCCTGGGGACTCAGAACTACAACTAGACCTGTACAGGGCACTGTAGGTACATGTAGAAGGAAAGTGAGGATGCTCAGCAAATGCCAACATGCAGCTGCTGGTAAACCCTTTCAGTCACTTCAGGCTTATAGAACTAACTGAAATTTTGACTAACCAATCACCTGCATGTTCAGTTGTGGCTTCTAATATCTTCTGGGAAGATAAGTGGGGCTGGGTGAAGCTCTCTCATTAATGGGGAAACTGGCAAAACTACTAAGTGTGGTGGTAAAGGTGGCATCAATGTTTCCTTAGTTGACATTATCATTGGGTCTTTAGCACTGGCCCTTGTGCCCACCCATTGGGAGGAGGTGAGGCCATCTCCACCACTTCATTGCTAGCTACAGGCCTCGTGTAAGCAAGTGATCCAACAGTTACACTCAGAATGACTTTTTTTTTTTTTTTTCTAATTTCGGAGCTTAAGCTTGCCATATCGAATTCAAGTCTTGCATTAATTTTACACAATACAGCAGGAGCATACAATACTGATGTATATCAAGTACTTTTTGTTCAAGGGGAAGATCACAATGTCTCTACAATTCTGACCTTGTATTTAAGGTAAAACCTAATTTTTCATCCCAACATTTTTGTATCTCAGGGATATTTGCAGAAAGGCCTGCATATGCAGCGTGGGTGTCCACAGGGGTATCATGTGCCTGCTTCTGACTGCCATCTGTTTGGAGGTCTGCTGGCTTGCTACATATTATGATGGGAAGTGCTGACCTGAGGTATACATCACTGGATGGGTTCCCCTGTCAATATCGCTATCAGAGGTGCTCATAATCTAATACCTACCATAGTCCTAGTCTAATGACCCACCATTGCGAAGTTCATGTAAATTTGGCTCCACTTATGACCACACTCACATCCTGGTCCATGGCCACACCCATTTTTCTGCACAGTGCATATAGCATGCCACACTTCCCACCCCATAAGGCCACATGGCATGAAGCATGCCCCCTCATAACTTAATTCAACACATCCCTGTGTAACCCAATTTATCCATTAGCACTGGGCTCTGGCTGAGAGGAATTCGCCAGACCAAAACTCGGGTCAAAAATCTTTGTAGCTACAGTGACCACTGTTAAAAAAAAAAAAAAAACACCTGTAACACTTCAACACAATACACCTCCCTTGCACATCACAGGTCCAAATACACAATCTCCCAATCTTCACAGCCAGTGCACCGGGTATTGCTGCGGAATAAAAAGATTAAGTAACATACAAATTGTATAGGAAATTTGAGCTACAAAGGTCTAATTGTACAATTCAATCACTTTACCGCATGTTTACATCACCATACAACTGTTGGAGTGTGGGCTGGGAAAGGGGATGGTCTGAGAAATAAAAGTTCAGTCCCTTCTAACCAAGTCCAAACTATATTGCTCAGCAAAACCTTGGAACTTGTGACAGTTCTTATGGTACTGTACAGTTGCAGTTTGGTTGATCCCAAAAAGGATATTCACCTTGCTCAAATCTTACTCTTTACCCTTGATCTACCACAAACCCATTTTACACTTAAAACACCTTTCTGGACAAGTCCTCCCAAAATAACAAACCAAATATAAATCAAAGAATTAGGAAAATACAAGTAACCAATGCACCCAGCTATGCCACCCAAATTACTCTACCACAATATAACTCTTAGTGCACTTTAAATTAGAGCTTATTCAGCCTAAAAGTCAGAGTTGTTGCAAAACTTGTACTAAGTGGACTCTGTATCTTGGTCAATGGTCAGTTCACTCTTTACTGTAGCACACGTTAGTATCACAAGACTCAATGCAACTCCTCCTTCACTTATCCTCTAATACTGACAGGTTCTCTTTACTCTCATGGCCTTAGTAGTTTCTTTAGGACCGTGTAATTAGGTAATATGCACAAATCACACTTTGGTTCACTTCTTGCATCACTGTAACACTTCAGAACAGCACAGAACACATGAACTTTAACTCTTGACTTGAAACCGTCTTGACAGGTACAATGGGATCTAATCACAAAGATGAAAAAATACCGCAAAATTTTACTGAAATTTCCACCAGCAGTAAACTTTTTTTTTTTCTCTCTCCCCCACATTCACTATTTTCCGCATGCAGTAAAAAAGATGCATAAACAGCTATTAAACGTGCGGTAGAAAGGTCGCATGAAAAAGTGTAAGTCCAACAAGCACAGCCCTTAAGCCTCCAGACTTCAAGTCAATGGGATACTGAATATCACCTCCTTGTAGGTGATAAAAAAGCTAAATGTTGAAATTAGGCGCCTGAAATGTTTTGTGAATTGATTTTTTTTTTTTGTATGCGGAAAATACCGACTTATGCAGAAATTTTTCCGCCTGAATCCCGCATTTTTTTTTTCTGCATGCGGAAAAACATGCAGAACATTTTGTGAATGTGAACTTGCCAATGTTTTGGTCGCAAACTTCCCGCATGTACTTTACCGCATGATAGAGCCCATTGTCTCTAACAGGACTTAATGTAAGTGGGGGACTGTATCAGCTCTGTGGGGTACTTATGGAGGCTGTTAATGTCTCTTACACTCAATACACTTTAAGTGGCAGAATTCTTCACTTTAGCTGGGCAGTTCCATCTTGCTTTAACATCCAACACAAGTGCTCTGTATCTTTAAAGCTTTTGCACACAATCTCTAGTAACAGCACTTTGAACAGACTTGGCCTCTTCAGGTTCTGGGTTGCTATGTTTCTATCTCAGCAAGCTTCTGCTGAACACTGGCTAATAACTGAACACACACTAACTTGAAGTTGGCTCTAAGGCCTAATACTCATCTGGCTGTCGGGGTCCTTTCTGTCCAGACTAGCTTGGATGGACTCTGCACGCTGCCTCTGGTCACTGGCCGAATTGCCTCTGCCTTAGGCAACGTTTCCATTTGTGCGGTGGCATGCGTCTTGCGAGACGCGATGCTGGCACAACTGCTGCCTCTCGCAGCCGAATCACTCTAGCCGCGCTATGCACAGCTACGGGATTCGGACAGCTACGGACGAAATTATGCTGCAGGGCCTCAGATTTTTCCTCGGCCACGAATTCGGATGGCTCTCATAGACTTCTGTAGGCTGCTGTAATACATCCGAATTCGTGGGCGGGGAATCGGCTGGGTATTTGCAGCAGTGGAAACCCGGCCTAACTTGCTCCACTATAGTCTGTGTGGCCGCCGGGTCCCCTCTTAGTCTCCGGGGTGACTGCTGCGGCCTTCCTCCACTCGTGGCCTCCTTTCCCACTCCTCACCGCTGCACCTGTCTCCTAAGTTCCACTCGCTCTCTGGAGCGCTCTAGCCAGTTCCCTCCAGCGACACCCTTCTAGCTCTGCCCCTCTGCACTGTAGCTTCCAACAGGCCGCGCTGGGCTTCTGGAAAGTTCCACTGCTCTGTGTGCTTTGGTCGCTTAGCAACAGTCTATGCGACCATTACAATGCCTTCACTCCTCTCCCATGCGCCGTTTTGGTTCCACAGACAAGCATCTAAGGCGAAAGTAAGCCTTCAATGCCAAAGTTACCTCACACAAATTGGCAAAACTTTTGGGAACCATTTTTAGAGGGTTACACTTGCCTTGGTTATACAGCTGTTGATCTGTCTCGTCTGAACTGCATCGTTTAAAAGCTTTAGCTTGTACAACTGGCATTAATGTCATTTATAGGCTTTAAAGGGACACTTAAGTCAGGAATAAAAAGAATCAGTTTTACTTGCCTGGGGCTTCTACCATGCCCTTGCAGTCACTCACGGAGCCTCAGGTCCCCTGCAGCCAAGCTAGTTTTGTTTTTGCTAATGGAGTCGGCAGGCCTGGCCACATGTATCCCTTCATGTTCCCGCCCATAGCGTCTCGAGGGCACAGGACGGCTGGTAGAAGCCTCAGGAAAGTGACTTTTTTTGGGGGGGGGGGGATGCGGTAAGGTCTTTGCTGCTTTGCATAGCCTTTGCTGACTTTTACTAACACTTGCTGCTATTCCACCTCAGGAAATCGACATGGAGATGCTATGTTGCATTTGTGACAAGCAGGGGCGTAGCAATAGGGAGTGCCCTGCCGAGGGGCCCTTCCTCAACTGCAGAATTAGCTCTCTATTGGTCCTGTGCGCATAATAATCACTTCTCTAGATACTTTGAATAGTGGTAATCATTAACCTCCTTAGCGGTAACCCCATGTGTGACACGGGGTAAGCCGCCGGAGGGTGCCGCTCAGGCCCTGCTGGGCCGATTTACTTAATTTTTTTTTTGCTGGACGCAGCTAGCACTTTGCTAGCTGTGCCAGCACCCCGATCGCCGCGCGCCCGATCGCCGCTAACCGGTGCGGCGCGAGGCCCCCCCCCCCCCAGACCCCGAGCGCTGCCTGGCCAATCAGTGCCAGGCAGCGCCGAGGGGTGTATCGGGTCTCCCAATGACGTCCCGACGTTGCTGACGTCATTCCGCCCTGTCGCCATGGCGACGGGGGAAGCCCTCCAGGAAATCCCGTTCTTTGAACGGGATTTCCTGATCGCCGATCGGCGGGGCTGGGGGGATGCCGCTGAGCAGCGGCTATCATGTAGCGAGCCCTCGGCTCGCTACATGATTTAAAAAAAAAAAATAATAAAAAAAAAACTGCTGCGCTGCCCCCGGCGGTATTTTTCATACCGCCAAGGGGGTTAACAAACATGGCTGTGTTCATTGTAGGCAGCACAGCTCCAGGACCAGTACATAATGACAAACCACTCTGCACTGTTCACACAAACTTTGCAACACACTCTGGGTTTAGTTTCCCTGCATTGGCCAAAACTCAGCCTGTGGTGCTTTAACCACTTGAGGACCCACCCTTTACCCCCCCCCCCCCCTTAAGGACCAGCGCTGTTTGATGGGATCTGTGCTGGGTGGGCTCTGCAGCCCCCAGCACAGATCAGAGGGCACGCAGAGCGATCAGATCGCCCCCCCTTTTTCCCCCCCTATGGGGATGATGTGCAGGGGGGGTCTGATCGCTCCTGCTGGTGGCATGTTGCGGGGGGGGGGGGGGCACCTCAAAGCCCCCCTCCGCGGCGACATTCCCTCCCCCTCCCTCTCCTACCTGTCCCCCCAGTGATCCGGGCTGCACAGGACGCTATCCGTCCTGTGCAGCCAGTGACAGGACGTCCTCTGTCACATGGCGGCGATCCCCGGCCGCTGATTGGCCGGGGATCGCCGATCTGCCTTACGGCGCTACTGCGCAGCAGCGCCGTACAATGTAAACAAAGCGGATTATTTCCGCTTGTGTTTACATTTAGGCGGCTCGCAGGCTATTCACGGAGCCCCCCGCCGTGATTTGACAGGAGGCAGCCGCTCGCGAGAGCGGCTGCTTCCTAATTAATCAGCCTGCAGCTGGTACTGCGTCGCTGGTCCTGCAGCTGCCACTTTGCTGACGCACGGTATAAGCGTGCGGTCGGCAAGTGGTTAAACTGTTCCCACTGCACTCTGACAGTGATGTGGAGGAGTAGCGTAAGTAGCTGCTGCGCCAGAAGCGCTATGTTAGACACCACCACATGTTTAGAACGACTGCTAGATTATGTGCGCAAAACGGGGCATATGGGACAGGTTGATGGCCTTGACAGCAGCCAGGAAGTTGGTGCCCTTTGACACATTACCAGGCTGGAATCTGCATAAAATCAGCCACATCTGGTTTTGGGTGATAGGTTCTCAGGCTAGTATGACTCCACTCTTCCAGGGGCACCAGCTGCAACATTACTACAAGGAGGCACAAAGGGGAACAGAAAAATGCACAGAGGGGGACAGGAGGAGACACAGGAATACACAAGATAGGATGTAGCACAGGTGGACACAGTGGAGGCTGCCTGCAACTTACTCTATCTTGACCTTGTGATGTCTGCTCTCCAGGGACTGGTGATGCTGCTGCTCTTCAGAACACTGAACATCCTATTGCTATACGCATTCAGCAGAAGCAGGTCATCAAAAACATGCAGGAGGTGGGGCTTTATTCGGGTGGGGGCTTAATCCAGGGGCATGGAGCCCCCAGGACCAATTGCACTCCAAGCAGTTGCCTGGAATGCCTTTGGTTAAAAATATCCCTGAAGATTAGGTCTCCAGGCTCCTTATTGTGAACAGCCTCTCCCATGTCTTGCTGATATAGCTCCCATTCATAGCTCTGGTGATTTCTGCAGGGTGCATGCAGGAGTCTTGAGATGGCTGGAGATTTTATATAGTATGGAGGTAAGTGTAATTTTTAACATTTATTTCCCCCCCCAATACACTTCTAGATTTCAAAGATAGGGCATCAGTTTTTTTTACCTCTCTTACCAGTATTTGGTTTTACTCCGTTCCCTGGCTTCCTTTGTGTGGCTGCTGAAGTCTTTGCACCCTGGATCTCTTTTCCCCCAATGCTTGTGCCATTAGTGAAGGTGTTGGCACTCTCAGTAATTGGTTACTTGGCAGGGAGGAGAGGCATAGTAAAGAAGGCAGAGGCTGCAGTTCCTGAAAATGGAAGGGTAGAGAGTTTGGGCTGCAAGGCTTCGTGTTAGGATAGGAGTAATCAGTAAGGGCTTGTTCACACTAAGGGCGCTTTTAGGATTTTTTTTAAGCACCGGCGATTTTGAAAATCGCCCTAAAAGCGCTTGTGCAATGATTCCATACGAGAGTGTTCACATGAGCGGTTCGATTACGATCCGCTCACCAAAGCACTGCCTGTATCATTTTTGGGGCGATTTGCCTCAATGGAAGGTATAGGGAAATTGCAAAACCGGGTCAAAGAGTTCACTTTTTTGACTTGCGTCAAAGTGAAAAACAAATCGATCTGTAGAAGCGCTTAACAAAAGAATCACAACATGCAGGTAAGCGCCGGGAGGTGCTAAATATCGCGCACAAAATCGCAAAACGCTGGCGCCTGTGATTGCGATTTTAGATGTGAACAAGGTCTAAAAGGGGGAGTAAAGGGAGAGAGGGGAGTAGAGACAGGACAGTAGGAGGGGATAGAAAGGAGAGTGGGAGTAACAGACATTTAAATTCTTTCTCTGTGGCATAATCATCCCCTTCCCCAACTACTGATCTGAGACCTGCTATGTGCTTTGAGACCTATGGGGCAGTGATTGGAATCTACACAAGGAATGGTATTGCCTATTGGTGTTTTTTAAAATGCAGACATCTGACAAATCCATGCCCAAATATGAAATCCAATGGATATTTGTTGTAAAAGTACATTTTAGATAGAGTGAACCCTTGCATTCCTTTTTTACTGGGTGGAGCTGACCATTCAAGAATTGCTGTTACCTTCTGAGAATCTGAATCATCCAAGAACCTTCCTGACATAGACTGTACATTTATCCAAACAAGTAGTGAAGATGAAGCTTTTACCCATGTAGACTACTATGAACACATTCAAAAATTCTTCGAAGATGTAATTCGCAAAGAGTTGGAATGTAGCTGGTGCACTACGAGGTATACTCAGTATCCAAAACCAGTTCTACAAGCTATCTTCCACTTGTTCCCTTCAAAAATATATGTTTAATTGTATGCTCCTTTAATGCATATTTTAGTGGTCTGTGAACAAAAATTGTGATAAATAATGGATATCTGTTAGGCCCAGTTCCAGGGGCGTTTCTAGGGTCCTTGGAGATCGGGGGAACCTGTGGGCACCAGGCGGGGAGGTATATGCGGCGTGGCCATGAGGTGAGTGGGCATGGCCATGGGTGGGGCCAAATGTACATGAACTTAGCAGCGGTGTAAGCTACAGATAATGGGCCTGCCCATCGAAATATTGGATGGAGTCCCCTGTCCTTTATTTGGATAATTTACAATCAGTATAGGCATAGATCAAAGATGTATACGCATATACAATTTTGATTGGTCAATCACTGACCCCCAATTTTACCACACCCGTGCAGTAAGTGGGCCAACAGACAATGAATTTTATGAACAGAGCTAAAATTGGCTAATCAAAATTGTATGTGTGTACCAGGCTTTACAGCTAACATACTGAAAGTAGCAGGGATCAGCATACAATATAGCTGGTTTACAATCAGTAAAGGACAAAATAACATTTATATTGCGCTTTTCTCCTTGCAGCCTCAAAGCGCCAGAGCAGAGCAGCGGGCGTGCTCTATTGGCAGTAGCAGTGTAAGGGAGACTTGCCAAAGGTCTCCTACTGAATTAGTGCTGGCTTACTGAACAGGCAGAGCCGAGATTCGAACCCTGGTCTCCTGTGTCAGAGGCAGAGCCCTTAACCATCAGCCAACTGCGGGCACAGAGTAACACCTTACACTGTACACACTGGAGGTAAATCAGCACACAGTGCAGGCACTAGAGAACAACGTATACTGTACATACTGTAGGCAGCAGAATTCAGCACACTGCAGCTAGCGTGCCAAAAATATGAGGATAACGTTGTGCGGCGTGCTTATCGCGCCGCACCGAAAAATGGGTGGGCCATGGACCAGAATATAGGTGTGGTAACGGGTGGAAACAAATTTACATAAACCTAGCAATGGTGGGACATTAGATTATGACAGTGGTGGCGAACCTTTTGGAGGCCGAGTGCCCAAACTGCAACCCACAAGTCACTTATCTATCGCAAAGTAGCAACAGCAATTTAAACGAAATACTGTACAAACGTTTTAACTCATACATGAACATTATGGAAAATCCAAGTTGAAAATAAACTGTGAAGATAAACAATTTCATCCATCCTACTCCTGAAAAATGTATTCAATTTTTTAGAACCTCCCAGTTTTATTTTCTGTTTTAAAAAGCTAAAAAAGTAGGTTTAATGCTATTGTCTCATATGATAAGGATTCAGCTTTTCCCATAGTCTCGCAGTTAGCAATCATTAGTGTTGGGCGAACAGTGTTCACCACTGTTCGGGTTCTGCAGAACATTACCCTGTTCGGGTGATGTTCGAGTTCGGCCGAACACCTGATGGTGTTCAGCCAAACTGTTCGGCCATATAACCGAACTAAGAGCGCATGGCTGAACGTTACCCGAACGTTCGGCTAGCGCTGTGATTGGCCGAACGGGCCACGTGGTTCGGACCCGAACGCGCTCTGATTGGCCGAACGGGTCACGTGGTTCGGGTAAATAAATACCCGATCCACGTCATTTCTCCGCCATTTGTCTGTGGGTTTAGCTTTGGGTAGGCAGGCAGGGTAGTTCTCTCTCCAGCCAGGCTAGCCAGGGTCCCCTGGTCATTGTGTCGCTGCTGGGAATAGTAGTACACCGCTCAGCCACACTATATAGCATTGTGTTTACTGCCACTCTGTGTGTCTGCTGGGAACAGTAGTACACCGCTCACCCTGTATAGCATTGTGCTCTGTGTCGCTGCTGGGAATAGTAGTACACCGCTCAGCCACACTATATAGCATTGTGTTTACTGCCACTCTGTGTGTCTGCTGGGAACAGTAGTACATCGCTCACCCTGTATAGCATTGTGCTCTGTGTTGCTGCTGGGAATAGTAGTACACCGCTCAGCCACACTATATAGCATTGTGTTTACTGCCACTCTGTGTGTCTGCTGGGAACAGTAGTACAACGCTCACCCTGTATAGCATTGTGCTCTGTGTCGCTGCTGGGAATAATAGTACACCGCTCAGCCACACTATATAGCATTGTGTTTACTGCCACTCTGTGTCTCTGCTGGGAACAGTAGTACACCGCTCACCCACCACTGTATAGCATTGTGCTCTGTGTCGCTTCTGGGAACAGTAGTAAACCGCTCAGCCACACTATATAGCACTGTGTTTACTGCCACTCTGTGTCTCTGCTGGGAACAGTAGTACATCGCTCACCCACCACTGTATAGCATTGTGCTCTGTGTCGCTGCTGGGAATAGTAGTACACCGCTCACCCACCACTGTATAGCATTGTGCTCTGTGTCGCTGCTGGGAATAGTAGTACACTGCTCACCCACCACTGTATAGCATTGTGCTCTGTGTCGCTGCTGGGAATAGTAGTACACCGCTCACCCACCACTGTATAGCATTGTGCTCTGTGTCGCTGCTGGGAATAGTAGTACACCGCTCACCCACCACTGTATAGCATTGTGCTCTGTGTCGCTGCTGGGAATAGTAGTACACCGCTCACCCACCACTGTATAGCATTGTGCTCTGTGTCGCTGCTGGGAATAGTAGTACACCGCTCACCCGCCACTGTATAGCATTTCTGTACTGCCACTGTACTGCTGCCAGTCAGCGTGTACTTTAAGGATAAGTGAAATGAAGAAGAAATCCTGTGAAAGAGGGAGGGGCAAGGGAAGAGGTGTTCCCCCTGATGGTTCACGTACAGGCCACAGTGGAGCACCGAAGAAAACCCACTCAATACCGCCCATGTTGTCCAGGAATTCAACCCTCACAAATCCAAAAGAACAGGACCAGATAATTAATTGGATGACCTCTCAAGCGTCCAGCAGTGGGTTAAGCAGCACCAGCACATCACGCACGAGGTCCGAGTGCTCAGCAAGTTACAAGGAGCCAGTGGGCACAAAGCTGACACAACCGGCAGCGACACCACGCACACAACTGCCAAATAACCAGTCCGAAGAATTTCCTCAGGACACAATGGGGTATTCGCAGGAGCTATTCCCAGCCCAACAAACTTCCACCTTTCAAAGGTCAATGGAACAGCCAGAAATTTTGTGCCCGGATTCACAACCATTGACTGTGGGAAATGCACAGCGCACTGAAATGCAAGGCGAGTCCGAGGAGGACTTTGAAACCCAAATCCCAGAGCAAGTTGGGCAGGAGGGGTTTCAATTGCAGGAGGTCGGGCGAGAAGATCTTGAAGACGACGTTGGAGTGTGCTGCGCAGAGGTTGTTGTGGGGAGCTCTACTCCACGGCGGTGGCCCACAATCACATATGACGAGTTTGAGGAGATGGAAGAGGAGGAGGGTATGGACAATGTTGACAGAGACCCAGATTTTGTATGTGAAGGAGAACATCGCCGTTGTAGCAGCAGCACAGATGAGTCTGTTGAAGAACCCACTGCTGCACGAGTTCGCCTTGTGCCACAAGGTAGGCGGCGCGAAATTTCAGGCACCACAAGCGTGGAAGTTCAAGTGAGACGCAAAAGAGGCGCAAACAGAAATCGCCAGCAAGGCAGGTGCTCCAAAGTCTGGCCTTTCTTTGAAGACTGCAGTGAGGATGGTACCATGGTGATTTGCAAGGTGTGCAAGACCCGCCTGAGCAGGGGGAAACATATTAACAACCTCTCCACCACCAGCATGACCCGCCACATGGTATCCAAACATCCCACTCTGTGGCCGCCAGGACAGGGTACCAGCAGCAACACTGCCTCCCTTGGGGTCACCAGACTCACCACCAGACCCTCCTCAGCAGCAGCAGTAGCCCAGCCATTGCGTGGTTCACAACAACATTCACAAACATCAGACGACGCTGACACTGTCACTTTCCGGAATAGTGCTCTTGAGGTCTCCCAGTCATCAAACACAACAACCAACAGCTGTTCAGTGTGCAGCCCTACGGTTCAGTTGTCTGTCTCGGAGATGCTTGAGCGCAAGAGGAAATTGCCAGCAAATGACCCCCGGACCGTGGCACTAACAGCCAGCATAGCCAAGCTTCTGGCCTGCGAAATGCTGCCATATCGAGTGGTGGAGACAAACAGCTTCAAGGGCATGATGTCAGTGGCCATCCCACGTTACGTGGTTCCCAGCCGCTACCACTTTGCGCGCTCTGCAGTACCTGAGTTGCATGAGCACGTGGTCAGCAAAATAACCCGAAGCTTGAAGAATGCCGTTGCCTGCAAGGTTTACCTCACCACTGACACCTGGACGAGTGCGTTCGGCCAGGGTCGATACATCTCCCTTACCGCGCACTGGGTGAACCTTGTGGAGCCTGGCAGCGATTCCTCACCTGCTACGGCGCGGGTGTTGCCCACGCCGCAAACAACTGCACCACCGTCCCTCCCACTGGATAACAGCAGCACCTACCTCTCTGACTCCTTCTCCTCCAACGCATCTCAAAGCTGTACCTCATCCGTAAACGCTAACCCAGCAGCAGTAGGATTGTGGAAGCAGTGCAGCACAGCTGTTGGCATGCGTCAGCAAGCGTTGCTGAAGCTGATCTGCCTTGGGGATAAGCAGCACACAGGGGAGGAAATTTGGAGGGGAATAAAGGAACAGACGGATTTGTGGCTGGCACCGCTGGACCTGAAACCGGGCATGGTTGTGTGTGATAATGGGCGTAATCTCATTCGCGCTTTAAGGTTGGCTAAGCTGACACACATCCCTTGCCTGGCGCACATGATGAACCTAGTAGTTCAGCGGTTCCTGAGAACATACCCAGGCGTGGCCGATCTTCTGTTGAAGGTGCGACGAGTGGCCAAACATTGTAGAAATTCCAGTACTGCTTCGGGGCACTCGCCAAGATGCAGGAGCGCTTCAATCTCCCCCACCATCGCTTGCTGTGTGATGTCCCTACGCGCTGGAATTCTACGCTACACATGCTAGCCCGCTTTTGCAAGCAGAAGAGTGCAGTGGTCCAGTACATGACGGCGCAGTACCGAGGCGCATCTGGACAGCTGCCAAGCTTCTGTGGATCCGATTGGGCCAACATGTTGGACCTCTGCCAAGTCCTCAAAAATTTTGAGCAATCCACGTTGCTTGTGAGCAGTGACAACTCTTCAGTCAGCATTACCATACCACTGCTGTGTTTACTGAAGAAGTCAATGTTGAAAATCAAGGAAACAGCTGTCATGATGCAACTGGGGGAATCTGAAGGAGAAAACAATCAGCGTGATGGTACCAACATCAGGCCATCTGCCTCAGGAAACGCTGGCCCCAGCAGCTATGACGAAGAAGAGGAGGAGGAACAGCTGGAGTTGGAGCAGGAATTTCATGCCACCACTGACGAGGGCCAGAGCGGTGCACGTTGGACTTCCACAATTCAGCGCGAATGGTCAGCAGAAGCAGACCAGGAAGAAGGTGACGACTATGATGCATCACAACAACTATCACAACGCTCACAAGGGGATGATGAGGATTCTGGCAGGACTCTGGCACACATGGCTCAATTCATGCTAGACTGCATTGAACGCGACCCACGCATTGTGCACATTCTGGACAACACCAATTACTGGGTTTATACCCTTCTGGATCCACGGTACAAACACAATGTTCCAAAACTGCTTGAAGAAAGAGTCAGACAGGTCAAAATGGAAGAATACCAGCAGGCCCTTGTGGAGACTTTAGAGAGGAGATTGACATCCTCCCCCTCCTCTAGCCAGTTGTACGCCGACAGACTGACTTCCGCAAACCCAGGACGACCAGGAGGGCAGCAAACAACACAAGCCGCAGCTAGTGCCCAAAAGGGAATGGTATCGGCAGTGTCCTTGGAGTGGGAACATTTTCTGACACCCATGCAGCAGCCCACAGAACAGCAAGCGTGCAGATCCACCTCCAACACCGATCGCCTGGAGAAGATGGTCAAGGACTACATGTCAGATGGCGTAGCTGTGTTGAACAATCCATCTGCACCCTTCAACTATTGGGTATCGAAGCTAGACACCTGGCACGAACTGGCAATGTACGCAATAGAGGTGCTGGCTTGCCCAGCAGCCAGCGTTATGTCGGAACGCTGTTTCAGTGCTGCCGGAGGCATCGTCACAGTTCGGCGTATCCGCCTCTCCACAGAAAAGGCAGACCGTCTGACTCAAAATGAATCAATCCTGGATTGGAAACGACTATGCAACACTCCTGGACCCCAACCAAGTAACATGAACAATGACCATCTGTGATGGGTTAGCGTTTCCGGTCCCTGTTTATTGAACCTCTTATCTGTATTACATTTATGACTGCATGGCGGCAAAAAGCATGCTATCCGCACGCTTCTTGTCCTCATGCAAGGCCTGGGTTGTTGTGTCTCAAAGTGTGGCCTTCTCCTCCTGCGCCTCCTCCTGTTCCATCACGTGTGCTGCTGCTGGGTTAGCGTTGCCGGTCCCTGTTTATGGAACCTCTTATCTTTATTACATTTATGACTGCATGGCGGCAAAAAGCATGCTATCCGCACGCTTTTTGTCCTCATGCAAGGCCTGGGTTGTTGTGTCTGAAAGCGTGGCCTTCTCCTCCTGCGCCTCCTCCTGTTCCATCACGTGTGCTGCTGCTGGGTTAGCGTTGCCGGTCCCTGTTTATGGAACCTCTTATCTTTATTACATTTATGACTGCATGGCGGCAAAAAGCATGCTATCCGCACGCTTCTTGTCCTCATGCAAGGCCTGGGTTGTTGTGTCTCAAAGCGTGGCCTTCTCCTCCTGCGCCTCCTCCTGTTCCATCACGTGTGCTGCTGCTGGGTTAGCGTTGCCGGTCCCTGTTTATGGAACCTCTTATCTTTATTACATTTATGACTGCATGGCGGCAAAAAGCATGCTATCCGCACGCTTCTTGTCCTCATGCAAGGCCTGGGTTGTTGTGTCTCAAAGCGTGGCCTTGCGCCTCCTCCTGTTCCATCACGTGTGCTGCTGCTGGGTTAGCGTTGCCGGTCCCTGTTTATGGAACCTCTTATCTTTATTACATTTATGACTGCATGGCGGCAAACTGCATGCTACCTGTGCAAAGAAAACAGACATTTCCCGCATTTTAAAGACAGTTTTCCCTTTGAAACTTTAAAATCGATTTTCTCAAAAACTATAAGCTCTTTTTGCTAATTTTTTTCCCTCTTGTACCCACTCCCAAGGTGCACATACCCTGTAAATTTGGGGTATGTAGCATGTAAGGAGGCTTTACAAAGCACGAAAGTTTAGGTCCCCATTGACTTCCATTATGGCGGGACAAGGTCCTTCAGCACCCAAGGCTGAGACAGCAAAGTGCGCCCCTCCATCCCTCCCACCCCAGCCTTCCCACACTGATTGCTATTAGACTAATAGGTGCCCCAGGGCCCCCAACCTCCCCAACACCTTAATCTCTAGTTATCAGGCTTGCAGTCACTGTCATGTATCCCCTTTTCTTATTTCTTTCTGCTTCAAACACAATTGGGAATGACAGCTAAATGAATTGTGCGCCCCCTCCTACACTGCAAAATGTTGGATGAAACTTCCCTCTCCATTCATACAAAAATAAAATGCAGCATATCACATAAATAGGCACTTACACATAACTAGGCAGAGTGCTGGCTTCTGTGGTGGCTGGTCTGGCTTTCTGCTTGATGGGCTGGCCTGCTGCAAGTTCCTCCCAATAGCATTCCCTAACCTTCTATTGAAGGGTGTGGGAGCATGGAAGGGGGTTACATGCTCCAATGGGCCTCCCACTGAGGCACCACAACTCCAAGCATGCCCCCATAAAGGCATCACAGCCCCTAGCATAGTATTACAGCACCCAATATGCCCATATAGAGGCACCATAACACCCAGTATACCCCCCATTGCTGTGTGCTATGGTGCCTTTATGGGGCACTCTGTGTGCTGTAATGCCATGCTGGGTGCTGTGGAGCCTCTACTCTGCCTGGGGGACATCAGGGGCACCCCAGAATAGATCCAGGGCACGTGCCACTGATCTTTGGGGATAGCAACACCCTTGCCTGCCCTTATACAGACTAACATGTTAACCTCAAGGTGTTTACATTTAGGGCAATATGGGGAGTAATAGGTGGGGATTCCTATATTTGATATTAAAAAAGCGTTTTTTATGGATAAGTAGTAAGTGGGACAATCTCCATTTTCACCTGGTTTCCTTACTTTGTTATTTCCCAGAGTAAATTGATCTCCTATGTCCTCCTCCCCCAGTCTATTCTCCATGACCAGAATGCATTATACATTTTGTTTCAACCCTCTTAGGTTCTGGTAGAGTTCTGCCAGTGTTTTTAGCTTGCCCCCTGTTCTTTTGTAGGTGTCAAACACTGTTGGGCTTACTATGCATTTAATGTCCTTTAGGTTGGATGAGATAAGTCATCTTAGTTGTAAATGAGGGAGATATTCTTACCTTAAAATAACATACTTGACATGTGCTTCTTGAAATGTCAGCCATCTCCCCCTCTGCTATATTAGGACTCCCAAACAGAAAAGTTATTTTGATAAAGACTGGGTGGGTATCTGGGGCTGTCCCATACTGGCATATACTTAGAAACTAGGGCCTGGTCGTCCATTTTTTCCTTACTGTACTCCAGGGCAGAATTGTATCTCTAGAGATAATTTTCTGCTTGGTTCTGACCAGGAGTGTAGAAAACCCTTAATAGTCAACATGACACTTCTTATTCAAGCAAGCTGGCTAAAGTGGCTGAGTAGGTCCTTCATAGAACTCCACCACCTGAACAATAACCGGCAATATATGGGGCAGGATGTGGAAGGGGGACTCTGCAATAAGGATGTTGAATCCCCTTCCCCTTATTCACAGCTTTCTTTTCCATGTCAAGAGGCTCATCCCCACCTCAAGCTCCACACCTGCAGACCCCGGAAAGGAAGAGGTGGTGAGAATTATGGCATAAATTATGATATTTATTCTCTTGCCTTTAATGTTTTGGAATGTGTAATACAAAAATACAAACTGAGTGAGGAGGAAAAGAAGCAGTTGCGTCAAATGTAAAACTCTCCTGGCGTGAGACAAGGTGGAAGGGAATAACTTACCTATATCGCTGGCTGCCACGACGGTCTCCATCTTCTTGACACTTCCACCTTCACAGCCAAACTTCCAGTTGCGAGGGCATGTCAGAAAGGAGAGCAGCATGCAATGCAGCAGCAAGGGGTGGTGATATAGATAAGTTAACCTCTTCTGGCATGGACCGCCCCCCATGCAAACAGGGACAAATTCACACCGCTCTAAAACTGA
The DNA here is from genome assembly GCF_040937935.1 of Hyperolius riggenbachi. Taxonomy (NCBI): domain Eukaryota; kingdom Metazoa; phylum Chordata; class Amphibia; order Anura; family Hyperoliidae; genus Hyperolius; species Hyperolius riggenbachi. Next base: position 496,813,973 of record NC_090646.1, on the reverse strand, counting down.
AGGTCTGATAAATCAATTGTTCTTTTCCAATAATTCTTGCAGGAGAAATTCTATTGCAAAAATTCATTATCTCCAGAAGAGGTAGTCAAATGGATGCTCAAAAATTCTGGCTTGCATGCTTTGTATTTGCTTCGAACTATCAGCAACTTGTTAACTAATCTCTAGTTACCCCTTGTCTATCGCTTGGGATTTCTGTTGGAACGGATTCTTGGGTAAAATCCTAAGGAGCTGTATGATATATGAATGGTTTATGATGCCTCCAACACTGAGAACCCATGTATGTTATACTGTAGACTGTGAAATTCCTTTGTGCACTGTCCGGATTATGATGCAAATATTCCTCTGAGGATATGGAATCAGTAACTTACAAACCGAAAGCAAATCTCTACTATTTTGAACCTTCCAAAGACTTGCTTTTCACCTGTACGGTTTGCCCTGCCATCTCTGGGTCTCTTCTGATGGCAATTTCCTGAGAAAGGGGACAGCCCACTGATACAGCTGTGTGGCATGCAGATAGTTTTATTTTTCTGACCTTATCTACAAGGGGGTAGGGGGTAGTGTGCAGTGTGCTTAGGCGGGGTGGGCAAATCAAGGGCAGTACCCACTAATTACCCATTTAGCTGATAAGTTAAAGGCACCCTGAGCGCTTGTTAAAAATGAAATATCAACTTACCTGGGGCTTCCTCCAGCCCACAAGGCCCCCCCAGCATCCTCCTGGCTCCTCTCCCGGTCCCGGCTACGTTATCAGATGACTTCGGCCCGAAGTCATCGTGCCTGCTTCCTGCTTACTCAATTAGCATCATTATGCCAGCTGGCGCGAGAGTCCTGCGCCAGATTGTCTGACGAACCCGTCGTTGCCGCTGGTACTGCGTGTGTACGCACTTTAACTGATCCGTAGTTTTCTCCTTTGTGTGAATGGAGTTTTGCATATGGAGCAGCAGCTGCTGCATTTGATTGGTCCATTTTCAAACCACATAAAAATTACCTATAACTGTGCTCTAACTTGCAATAAATTTGCATCTCATTGACCATTCCCGGTCACCGATAGATTGATGCAGTACCAAGATACAGTATGTGCCTGTCAATTGCTCCCGCCACTCCCTTCATTTATTTTAGACCAACTTTTCCAGATCAAAGTAAAATCAATAAAAAAAATTGATTGGAATGCCCAAAGTTTTTAATAAGTGTACTACTTTCATTTTTTTTTTATCTGATCTCCAATCTAGTTAAATTTTGCCTTCTTAGAACAAAAGGTATTTGCAAATATTCTGCTTCAATTGAGCAAAATTTCACTTATATGAGGCAGCTCTTCCAGGCAGTGATTATGCAAATCATCCTTTATCGCCCCAAAATGCAAGGCATACACCCACAACCACTGATTTAAGAGAGTTGTCAAGAAAGTAACATTTGCTTTAATCTGCCATGCAAGGTATTCATTCTATGTAATTTAACTTGCATCTATCAGGTAAACCTCTTCTCTCCCTGCATCGCTTGTCAAATTGGTACTAACGGTTCAACAGATTTATCATGAAAAAAAACCCATCTTTCATTCCCCTGACTCATGGGTAAAGAGTGTGATGCTACTACAGCAATAAAGCAGATTATGTGGAGGTATAATCAAAAGATGCAGTGAGTCTAAAATTATAACACGTGAAATGTTTCCTTAAATGATTAATTGAAAATGGCTTTTATTTTCCAGATGACCCACGTACATATGCCTTTAGCATCACTATTACAGATCTCTATAATCCGTTTCAGGCTGTTTTGGCCTTCATCAATGCTTGACTAGTATGACTATGACTAGTATGTGCAAGTATGCTTGCACTTCCATTAGCCAGAAGTGCAAGCCTACTTCGGCTCTAAAGAAAATATGTTTTAAAAATTAGCAGCATGGAGTGATGAAAACTAGTTTTAATGTTCTAATTCAGCATATCAGAACAACTAAAATACTGCTGTACACCACAGTTCAGCTCAATTTCAGAACTGAACACAACATGAAGCACACGTAAGTGAACTGTACAACCCTGTCCGCTTGTTCAGTACTGAAATGGAGCTGAAGGGCCCATTCACACTAGAGCGCTTTGTTGCGATTTTTAAAAGTGCTAGTGTAAAAAAAACCCTATGGGCCCATTCTTACTTGGGCGATTTGCGCTAATTGATGCAAATCGCGAAACACAAACGCATCACCTACACCATTTTAAGGTGATTTCCCGGCGATCGCAGTTCAGTGCTATAGAAACGCTAAACGCGATCGCGGAAAAATCGCAGCAGTGTTCAGTGATTTTTCCTCTGAAAAATTACTTATGCAAAATGCCGGCGGTAAGTGCCAGCGTTTTGTGCTTTCAAGCGTGAATGGGTCCGCACTGTGGTGTAGGGCAGTATTCAGGTGTTCTGAATTTGATATACTGAATATGACCACCAAACACCAGTGAAAACAGATGTATGAGGATTATGTTTTTTTTCCTTCCTGCATTAAAGATTTTCCCTGCGTTAAAAAGAGCTGGATCTGGTTCACATCCGTGTAAACTTATGGCAAACAAGAACCACCTATATATACATACAACATTGTGATTATGTAGAGTTGCACACTATCTGGAGTGCCCCACTATTTATGTGTATGTGAACAGTCAGGGGCAGTCAGCATGAATGCATGCAGCTTACTGAGCACACACTGCACAGGTGCAGACACTCCCCACATTTAGGGATGGGCAATAACATGCAAATAATTCAAAATTGTGCAAATTCTGCCTGCAGCCTGAAAATGGACCATTTAAATACACCTAAGTTGTAATTCGATTGGTTCATTTTCAAGCTACATGAATTTGCATATAAAATCTACATAATCCTTCATCAACTCAGAATTATTTGCATTAACTGACCATCCTTACCCAGATTCTATATATTTCATGTGCACATCTGCTCTACTAGAATTGTACTGCAAATCCTTCCTTCTGTACATACACAAGATTACCCCAACAAATAAAACTATTGGATGAACCATACACAATTAGGTTTTGTTTTTTTTAAAAAAACACGTTTAATGAAAGAACAAAAAAAAGAAAATATCTTGGGAGTAACTAAAAAATACAGAGAACTCTGTAAATTAAAAAATAAAGATAATACAGAAAAGAAAACAGCAGAAATAGTTACATGATCTGGTTAATTACAGGTACTTAAAAACAAGCCTTCTCTTTAATACAAGAAAAAAATAAATATTTTGCTTTAACAGTTAAATTAGCTCATGCATTTTTTTTTTATTTACACATACGCACAACTCAGAAGAACCCCTTGTCACAGGGCACGGCAATTTCAGGAACTGCTGCACAGGTTCATGTTATGCAACAAGACTGCGTTTCTTTTTCAGGACCCAAAAAATTGGGCAACATGTTCTCCCCTTTAGTGGGAAGTTTAATCCGCTCATAGTGGCAGTTCATTGTGCATGGCAGAGTCATTTATCTGGCAACATGGATGAAATGGTCAACGTGAAGGATGCTTAATAATTTGCAGGTAAGTTATGGAAATGAAAAACAAACTTAAAAATTCCTAAACAAAGCTTCATAAATAGGAAAAAGCTGAATGGTGAACAGAAAAAAAAAGTGACTCAATAGAATACAAAGTTTAGCTAATATATAAATAAATTTGTATATTCAAGTACGCAAGATTAATGCAATTTAACAGGGAATTTCCTGCTTATCAAGCAAGCAGACATTTATTCCGCTATCAGTCAAAATAGGTGTGAGGTTAGCCCTCTACATAACGCCTACAGCAATGGAAGCCACTGATTTGTTTCATGGGAAGGAAGTGACATCACTAAGATGAGGGGAAATTAGCCCCAACCATGTTATTAGTAATGAGCAAATAATTATCCTTCTATGCAAACCTTCATTGGTCTTGGAGGGAATGGAGTCAATAATCAGCCATTAGCTGGTCAATCTCCCGGGGCAGTGGAACTTTGCATGTAGAAGGACCTTTTTATTCCTCACTAGTTATTACTGCAAACTGAAGAGACAAATTCATTATTTACCAATCCAGAATTACTACTGTTACATTTTCTTTTGTAAATGTTTTGGTATCAAGAATAGTTTGCCATTTCACAAATAGGTTAAGTCAAACTGAGAGCAGGTTCTACAAAAGCATACAAAAAAGCACCAAGGTGTACTCCATCGCAATCCACACACTTAAGCGCACACACACTTTTTATGGGGGTAAAAAAACATGGTTGTCCATCATTCTAGTATACATATACAGCTGGTTCTCCTCTAGAACTTGTAGTGCATTTGAACCAAATAAAAACATAACTGGTTACTGCAGGCTGAAGTGATATTATCACGTTTTCAAAGTTAAAGTAACCTTTAATAAAAGCATTTATATGCACTTGTGACTGAAGCTGTGGGAGCTAAAAAAAATAAAACAAAAACACAACAACTAAAAAAACAGTAGGAAGCTGTAAATAGCACAAAAGCAATTATGTTCTTTCAGTACAGTAAGGCTCGGTTCACATTGAGCCTAAAATAGCTTACGTTCAGCTCCGATGAGCGGAACGCAGCAGCGGAAGCAATGCTTTCCCGATGGGAAAGTTCACATTGCTACATTCTGCTCAGTTCCGCTCCGTGTTCCACTCGTCAGAGCGGACGTTCCCGACCTGCATGATTCTTCTGCTCCGCTGCACGGAACAGAACGCAGCGCAGGAGCGGATGCGGGCTCAAAGTGAACCAAGCCTAAATGATTTTGACCCCCAACAGAGGGCACTGTTGAAAGACATGACACAGCATTCTCATTCATCCCAATACAAAGCCAATCTCCTGTGTTCCAACAGTGCTCTCTAGTCAGGACCGGATTTGTACTCTTTACTGCCCTACGCCACTGTCACCAGCCGCCCCCGTCAGTTTGGGTAGCCAGATGACCCCTTCCCCCTTCCCTCCAGTATAGGTAGCTAGATTACTCCCTTAATCCCTCCTCCCCCCCCCCTTTCAGTATAGGTAGTCAGCTCACCTTCACACCTCAGCAGCCATATTTGTCACTCATTTCCCCGCTCGTCAGTGCAGAAGCTTCCTTTTCCTTTCCTTTGCCTGATCTCCTTGCAGTGTAGCATTTGCAGGCTTGCAAATGCTGCACCAGTTTAGCCTGCTGCTTTGGTGCCCTTCCTCCTGTGGTGCCCTAGGCCATGGCCTAGGTGGCCTTGGCCTAAATCCGGCCCTGTGTCTAGTGGAGGGCAAGATCAGCTGATGTATGCAACATGCATCCCACAGGCAATGACACCTCTCTTTAGTAGATTCCCATATCGGCAAGGAAAGATTTTACAATAAACAGGAAGCTGACATAAACAGCCGCAAAGTTGAATTAGGAAATGGAAATGACGCTTATCTAGGCAGAGCTGGCATAATAGATTACAAGTCAGTTGGCAGGTAATTAGATTTATATTTATGTGTTTATAAGCGTAGTTCTATTTTTCTTGGGATTCTGCTCAAGTCGGTGGCAAAGGATCAGCTTGCTGACACCCAAACACACTTTTCAGTGCCATCCTTATACTAGATTGAAAAAAAGATGGAAAAGCAAAGGCGACGTAAATATGAAAACAGTAATTTTTTTTACAGAGACAGGAAACCAGCAATATATAGCAGTTGAGAGTTTGGGAATCTAAAAACAAACTTTCTTCTTAAGTGCTTGCACCAAACTTACAACTGAACAAGAAAAAGGATTAAAGAGTATTGTGATGGTGAGATGGATATTCGCTTCCAAAAATGTTTATATATATAAGTATTAATATCAGTTTACACAAATTAGCAAAGAGTAAAATATATAGACAAAGTAAGAGGGTAATTTATTAAACAGATACAGTTATAAGTTACTTAATATAAATGTACACATATTGGGGGTACCTGGTAAACATTGCAAGACATTTGCAGATGTTTGATAGACATCGACAGACATAAGTAATCGGTAGCTAGTAAAAGACATGGAGGGGGAACAGAACAGAAATGGCCAAGAATCCATGTGACCACTTTACATAAAGCGCATCATGACTGCAACCGACATCAAGATATAGGTCAAAGTGGCATATAATGTTTACTTCTTTCCATTGTTACAGAACTGTGAGATCATCTATATACATCCACTGCACCGCCAATACAGTCTCGGCAACAATGAAGGAATACATTGCACATTTCTGGACATCTGGTCATCTGACTGCAAATAACACAGACAGGCTTGCTTACGGTATTTCAAATGAGGAGGTCATGATAGATACAAAGGCACTGGCATTTCTGGCTGCTTTCAAATGCTTTACCTGCCTGGCTGTCATGCTGCTCCATTGGCATCATGACTCAGCGCTGAAGCCAGGGGAGAAGGATGACAGCCAGGCAATTAACAGCTTCCAAAATAAAGAACAAAGCCAGCAAAGAAACGTCTTGCATGACAGGTTTACCTAGAGGCAAAGAATGAATGTACAGCCACTAATGTGTTTTGGAAAATCTCTGTTTACTAAAAGCTCAATCTTCTTTACAAAAAAGGACATAATCTCTTCATTGTGCCAATGCAAGTAAATAAAATATAATTATACGTTTGCTAAAACACTGCTACAAACATATCAGTCATTGTGTCATTTAAATTCAAAGTTTTCCCCAACATCAAAATATCCCATGATAGGCTGCCCACTGGTGATGGGTACCATAGCTTCAGCTTTCATGTGTGCAACATTACCAAAGCCAGGTAATGCTGGGAATACACGTTTCGTTTTAGCCTTCGTTTTAGCCTTCGATTCGTTCGGTAAACGAATCGAGTGTTGAAAACGTATGTGAAAATAGTCATAATCTCATTATAGTTTCGATTAATAGACCCCAAAAACGAACGACTAGTGATCGAACATGTTTGATATTATCTCTCTTTATCCATCTAATCGAGCCATTGGTAGGCTTGATGGCTGTTCAGATCGATTATATATTCGTTTATGCCGTCCGTCCCTGTACTACGTTTCGTTTCTTTGCAGCCTTCGATCAGTGGAAAAACGAAACCATCAGAATCGAAAAAAAAACCGAAACCGTGGGTGGTGATATTAACCGTACGGTCGATTATTTCGGGATCGAAAAGGACAAAAGGCACAATCGAAACGAAGGTTTAAACGAAGGCAAAAACGAAACGTGTATTCCCAGCATAACTGTTCTGCAACTGTTCATGTCTAGTGTGCAGAGGGAAGCCTGACCGCTTACATCTAGTGTGCAGAGGGAAGCCTGACCGCTTACATCTAGTGTGCAGAGGGAAGCCTGACCGCTTACATCTAGTGTGCAGAGGGAAGCCTGACCGCTTACATCTAGTGTGCAGAGGGAAGCCTGACCGCTTACATCTAGTGTGCAGAGGGAAGCCTGACCGCTTACATCTAGTGTGCAGAGGGAAGCCTGACCGCTTACATCTAGTGTGCAGAGGGAAGCCTGACCGCTTACATCTAGTGTGCAGAGGGAAGCCTGACCGCTTACATCTAGTGTGCAGAGGGAAGCCTGACCGCCTACATCTAGTGTGCAGAGGGAAGCCTGACCGCTTACATCTAGTGTGCAGAGGGGAGACTGATCGCCTACATCTAGTGTGCAGAGGGACCGCCTACATCTAGTGTGCAAGGGAAGCCTGACCGCTTACATCTAGTGTGCAGAGGGGAGACTGATTGCCTACATCTAGTGTGCAGAGGGAAGCCTGACCGCTTACATCTAGTGTGCAGAGGGAAGCCTGACCGCTTACATCTAGTGTGCAGAGGGAAGCCTGACCGCTTACATCTAGTGTGCAGAGGGAAGCCTGACCGCTTACATCTAGTGTGCAGAGGGAAGCCTGACCGCTTACATCTAGTGTGCAGAGGGAAGCCTGACCGCTTACATCTAGTGTGCAGAGGGAAGCCTGACCGCTTACATCTAGTGTGCAGAGGGAAGCCTGACCGCTTACATCTAGTGTGCAGAGGGAAGCCTGACCGCTTACATCTAGTGTACAGAGGGAAGCCTGACCGCTTACATCTAGTGTGCAGAGGGAAGCCTGACCGCTCACATCTAGTGTGCAGAAGTAAGCCTGACCGCTCACATCTAGTGTGCAGAAGTAAGCCTGACCGCTCACATCTAGTGTGCAGAGGGAAGCCTGACTGTTCACATCTAGTGTGCAGAGGGAAGCCTGACCGCCTACATCTAGTGTGCAGAGGGAAGCCTGACCGCCTACATCTAGTGTGCAGAGGGGAGACTGATCGCCTACATCTAGTGTGCAGAGGGAAGCCTGACCGCTTACATCTAGTGTGCAGAGGGAAGCCTGACCGCTTACATCTAGTGTGCAGAGGGAAGCCTGACCGCTTACATCTAGTGTGCAGAGGGAAGCCTGACCGCTTACATCTAGTGTGCAGAGGGAAGCCTGACCGCTTACGTCTAGTGTGCAGAGGGAAGCCTGACCGCTTACGTCTAGTGTGCAGAGGGAAGCCTGACCGCCTACATCTAGTGTTCAGAGGGAAGCCTGACCGCCTACATCTAGTGTGCAGAGGGAAGCCTAACCGCCTACATCTAGTGTGCAGAGGGAAGCCTGACCGCTTACATCTAGTGTGCAGAGGGAAGCCTGACCGCCTACATCTAGTGTGCAGAGGGGAGACTGATCGCCTACATCTAGTGTGCAGAGGGAAGCCTGACCGCTTACATCTAGTGTGCAGAGGGAAGCCTGACTGCCTACATCTAGTGTGCAGAGGGGAGCCTGACTGCCTACATCTAGTGTGCAGAGGGAAGCCTGACCGCTTACATCTAGTGTGCAGAGGGAAGCCTGATTGCTCCGGTGTAGTGTGCAGAGGGAAGCCTGACTGCTCAGGTCTAGTGTGCAGAGGGAAGCCCCAACTGCAACTATGGAATTCTCTGAGGCAGAGTTTGCGCGTGAATAAACATTACTCCATAATTACCACCTGTATTCACGCTAAAGGTAGCCATACATCAGGCGACTTGGCGGCCAATTTTTATAATCGAATCCAATAAAAACTGGTGCCGCCAAGTGCATGCCTGGACAACGTGACCAATTTGGGACTGCACATGCTGCAAGATGTAGGGCCGATTTGATTGGGTGATACTACACACCCTTGGTACTTGATCCAGTGTGCGGCGGTAACTGTGTGCGTTATCAGGACGAACAACGAACCCCCCCGCGCTATCCCCCTAATGTTACTATCCCCCCAGTGCCCAGTGCAAGTGATACATTACCTGCCCGCAGCCTCCGCTAGTCCTCGGCTGGCTCAGGGCGCACTCCGTTCTCCATACACGCGCGCCCCACATGGTTGCCTAGTAAGGGCGCAGGTGTGATGTCAGACATCACACACGCAGCTACGTTACCAGGCAACCATGTGGCGTGCGTGTATGGAGAACGGAGGAATCCTGGAGCCAGCGGAGGACAAGCGGAGGCCGTGGACAGGCAACATATTACTTGCACTGGGCATGGGGGGTGACATTTAACATTAGAGGGATAACGTTGGGTCGGCGAAGCGGCCGGATGTGGCATTACAAGGCTGCTTCCTGATCAATTTCAGCATGAAATTGATCGGGAATAGGCCTGCAGCCAACAGATCTCTCTCAGATTTGATTAGAGAAAGATTTGTCTCTTGGTTAAATGTGCCCATTATCGCTAGATGTATGGCTGTCTTTAGCCTTAGAGAGTTCCATACATGCCACCTACCAAACACTAGATGTAGGAAGTTGCAGGATAGGTGCCCAGCATCAGCAATTTTCGGTTACAGTCACCTATGACTTTCTAAAATACCTCACTTTTTTTTCTGTAATTAACAGACAGTTGGTGTACCCTTTGCAATACAGATCCCCCGATACTACCCAAATTGTTATCTTTAAATCTGAGTCATAAGCTGCACAGAACATGAAGTCAAGTTGCTCTAAACCTTTTGGATTAGTGGAGCTATTCAACACTTTGCATTTACACATCCAAAAATAATGCTTGTTAAACTACTTGCAAAGTTGTTGTATATTTTTTTCAAACGAATATCTGACAATATGCAGTTTGAGGAGTTTGATCTGTCCAATGAGCTTGATAGTGATAAGCACACATTTCATCATCTTTCATCTGAAAGACAGCTGCCTGTCTAGGCGATCCCTCACCCATAGCAACCAACCTTTCTGACTACTAATAAGAGCAGAGCCATAACAGATGGCTGTGAAATACTGTATACCACTTTATGGCCATTTCACTGTCCACTTAGCATTATTTGCCTTAAATAATTAAAAGAAGGCATACAGGACAAAAATATACAACAGTTAACCAGCAATCTGCTTCTACTACTCTGGCCATGGAGTTGTGCACTTTAATGGACGTATGTATGCACCTTTCCGAAATCGAGTTGATTTTTAGGAAAAATAACACGTTACTGCTAAATCCAAACAAGCCCATTAAACTGACATTGTCAGCGAAACTATTTATTGACCCACTGTAAAAAAAGGAAAAAAAAAACCTTAAAACTGCAACCATCTACACGACTTACTTGAAGGAAACTGATACAATCAGCTAAAAGTGAATTTAGCAGCAAAAATATCCAATACTTATAGACAAATGGGCACCATAACTCGTATGTATCTAAGCAAGAGATATGGAGGTGAAGTGTGAGTTTCAGGAAACTTAACAAAAAAACTGAATGTGGAAAATGTTGGTAGCAGCAGCTGGAGGTAGTAATGCTACAGTACAGATCCATACGGAGACCTCACATGGACCATATACACATAAGGAAGGAAGGTAACACTGTCAATAGTACAAGCAGGAAGATTGAATCAGAATGATAGCATTTATTATTTATATACCAGCAACATCTTCCGTAGTGCTGTATAGAATACATTTAGTAGCCAACTTAAAATAAAAAAAATAAAAAATAAATAAAAGAGTAAGCTTTTGGCTCATGAACCTTCTACAAACAAAAGCCTACTATTTTAAGTAAGCCAATAAAAGGTATCATCCCAATTCAAAACTTCCTGCTTGTACTGATGGCTAATACAATACTCTACTACTATTATCATATTACATAGGAGTGTTGAGAGAGTGAGAGCGTGAGAATTATGCATGCTCCAAGCAATATCTAAAAGGGTTTAATAATAATAATAATAATAATAAATTATACATTGCCTAAACAAGGAGCATTTTAAAACAAGCAAAAACAATTGCTTACATAATGGAGGCAGCCATGTTGTAGCCCGGGATTATGTTAACCGTTTCCTCTTACAAAGAACTACGGTAGGTACTGCCTAGTGACATCACTTATTTCTAGAGAATTTTTAAGGTATACGTTAACATGATGTATTTAAAAAAAACAAAAAAAACCCCGTTCATATTAAGAAAAAGAGGAAGACTAGATTATGATACGGTGAGTGAAATTATACCTGCCTTGTATTAAACTTCTCCAGTAGTGATGTGATCAATGAGATGCAAATTTCTTCTTGCATTCAAATTTTATGTAAATGTTATTCGGAGCTTGAACATGGACCAATAAAAATTTACAGGAACTCCTTTTGTTTGAGCCATTTGCAAGCTGCATATAATTTACATGACTTTTACATGCAAGGTGTAATTATTTGAACCCCATTGCTCATCCCTAGCCTTTAGTCTTCAAGTCTTAGTGGGACTCATTTCTAGGACCTGCAGCTACTTTCTGCCCATTTTTGGATGTTGCGGACTTTTTCATTGATTAACATGGAGCCAACACCTAATACTGGAAAGGAGCAGAAACTAATTTCAAGCCCTAAGAGGTTTGCTGCAAAGTGACTAGAGATAATAAACAATGATAAGTGAATTTTCCAAGTTGGTGCAAATTTTGTTGCAATTTGTATGCAGCTTGGAATTGGGCCAGATAAATGCAGTTACTGCAGATTTGGACTGGCCCACTTCCAAACTACAATACAATTTGCATCAACGCCACAAATTTGCATCTTAATGATCATCATTGCAAGTGACTTGCAACCAGGGGATGACAAGCACACAATTGAGTGTTATTTCAAAACCTCAGACTCAGTTTTTATTGAACTGGAAATCTTCTATACATGCCCTACTCCAAAAGCCACACTTCAGAGATCTATGTACTAAATTACATAAAAAGTTTGGTGACCTCCAGTAGAAAAGTGAGGTAACCACAACTGTATTTCCATCCTGTATCAAGATCAATCGCTAAATAATTTCTGGCTAATATATATACTGTAAAAACCCAATAACATACAATAGCTACTTCAAGATCATCTCTATTTGTTTTACTATTAGGAGAAGCTAAGAGCATACAGAAGTCTAAATACTGTCTGAATGACAAAAAAAAAACCCCAAAAGTTTCTAGTTTCTTAAAAGAAGTAGAAAAACAAAGAATGAAAGCTGGATGGAGAAACATTAACCACCCTGGCGTTCTATTAAGATCGCCAGGGCAGCTGCGGGAGGGTTTTTTTTTAATAAAAAAAAAACGATTTCATGCAGCCAACTGAAAGTTGGCTGCATGAAAGCCCACTAGAGGGCGCTCCTAACCCATATTTCTGATCGCCTCCGGCGATCCGCAGTAACAAGGAAGGCCGCAATGAGCGGCCTTCCTTGTTTCATTTTGCCCGTCGCCATGGCGACGAGCGGAGTGACGTCATGGACGTCAGCCGACGTCCTGACGTCAGCCGCCTCCGATCCAGCCCTCAGCGCTGGCCGGAACTGTTTGTTCCGGCTGCGCAGGGCTCGGGCGGCTGGGGGGACCCTCTTTCGCCGCTGCACGCGGCGAATCGCCGCGCTGCGGCGGCGATCGGGCAGCACACGCGGCTGGCAAAGTGCCGGCTGCGTGTGCTGCTTTTTACAGCGAGCAAATCGGCCCAGCAGGGCCTGAGCGGCAGCCACCGGCGGTGATGGACGAGCTGAGCTCGTCCATACCGCTAAGGTGGTTGGCTACCCTTCACTTAAAGGGAACTTTAAATAAGAGGGATATGCAAGCTGCCATTTTTTCTTTTAAAAATGCTAGCTGCCTGGCTCTCATAGTGATCTTTTGTTTTTTTTTGTAGTTTCTGCGTTACACACATGGAACATGCATGCAGCCAGTGCAGTCAGACTTGAGACTGATTGCTAGACTTGCATATTTGCTCTGGATCAGTGACCCAGAAAGTAATAAATGGCGGAACACAACAGCTTCAAAAGTAACATGTTGAGTATCACAGTGTTCATATCCCTCTCAAAATAGGTGTCCTGTAGGCTGCCTCTGATCTATACTCACTTCTGCATACAAACCTACATAACTACCTTTGTGTTAAAAAACAGTGGTTCCTAGCTGGCCAGATTGCTCTTCTTCAAATTGTTATACCTTAACCTCCCTAGCATTCTGGACGAGCTGAGCTCGTCCAGAGACGCTAGAGGGCACCGCTGGGCCGATTTTGATAATTTTTTTTTTCAAACACGCAGCTAGCACTTTGCTAGCTGCGTGTTTGCCCCGCTTGCCGCCGATACTCTGCCACCCGACGCGAAAGAGGGCCCCCCCCCCCGCAGACCCTGTGCGCAGCCTGGCCAATCGCCGCCAGGCTGCGCTATGGGGTGGATCGGGAGTCCCAGTGACGTCACGACGTCGATGACGTCACTCAGTTCGTCGCCATGGCGATGGGGGAAGCCCTAAAGGAAATCCCATTCAGAACGGGATTTCCTTATGGGCGTGATCGCCGGCGGCGATCAGAAGGGTGGGAGGGAGAGAGCAGGGAGAGAGGAGGAAGGGGAGAATCATGCAGCTAGCGCTAGGCTAGCTACATGATAAGGATAAAAAAATGTAACACCCAGCAGGTTAATGGTATCAAAATTCCATTTAACGTAACCCTGCAATGGGTCATTACCTCTATCTGGAAGTAAATGTATTACCTCAGAAAGCAGCCTGCTCTCACCAGCGAGCCTCTGCTAATCCTCAGTGAGCTCCAAAGGGTTTGGCTGGACTAGCTGGCTTAGCAGTCCAGCCATACACCTCTTGCCCATGACAAATCTCTGCCCACACCTGCCACACTGGCTATGTCCCCTTCTGATGCAATTGTCTAGCCTCTGCAGGCAGAGCAGATGTGGTTGGGGAAGAGAGGAGGATACTAGTCACATAATAGCCGTATTTTTATCTGACTGCACTGATTCACTGGGGCTCAGCAGAGTTCTATTTGTGGCACCAGACAATGCAGCTGAGGTAGTACTGGACAGGAAAATAGTTACAACAGGACCACCCTGAAGTACAAAACTTTATGTAAAAGAGAGACTACGTTCACAACATTGCAAGGAACATAATCACATTGCTAATGCAATTCTATTGTATTGTAATGGTATGTTCATTTTGTTATCTGTGTGGTGTGACAGAACCCGTTGGCAGAATATGATGCATTCTGTGTGATACTGCATAACGTGCACGTTGCAGTGAAGCATACTTTGTAAGTGCTGTATGCATCGCACCACATGCAATGCAAATTTCCTCCTCTATCCTGCTTATTCAGAATGTGCAATGACCCACTGAGAAAGTAGCCTAAATATTTGGCATTTCCCTGGTAGTGCAGGGACTGGGTAGCTGTATCACATTAGACAAGGTTGGTCAGCTTTCGTATTACAATTTGCACTTTTAATCCCTGTCTATATATACCATAGCTATTCGTGATAAGTATATAATTCTTGGAAAAATAAAATGCTAATCACAAATAGCTTTGCATGCTGCAGTTAATAGTAGCATGCTGTTTCTTACAACTGGCCACACCCTTCAAGCATCTGTTATATCTTCTATAAACTCTACATAATAGACTTAACACAGGGTCTAAACTAAAGCTTTTACTCGTATGCACGTGCTACCCATTATTACCAATCAAGTTTCAGCTGTCATTTTACCTAACTTATAGGAAATCATATTGCACATTTTAACTGGCTTTCATAGGCTACACAATTCTGCTCGTTCCAGTTTTCAGACATTATCCCTATATGCTGGTTTAGTAATGAAAGAACAGTTTCATCCTGATAAAGTTAAAAAGTAAAATGCATTTTTTTCAATAATCTGTATTATCTTTAATGGCAGGGGAAAAAACTGCATGGGCCACATTAAAGGGAATGTATAATGCTTTTAAAATATAGGTTTCTTCATATTTATTCAATAAAATCTGTATAAAAATACGTTTTTGAAATTTGTTTTACTCATTTAAATTTAAATATGAAATTTAATATGCATATTTCCTACTGGCCAAACGCAGGCTTCAGTTGGTGTAAGTGGTGTTTAATTGTGACTGCTCATAGAGGAAATGACATCACATTGCACACATACAAATATAAAGGAAGAGCCAGAAAAGCAAGACGTCCAACCCATTTCCTTCATTTATTATGGAGAGTGCCTCTATGGAGTGCTGGGCTCTCCTATTTAAAAACTCAGGATGCTTTGCAAAGTTGCAATAATGGCAGCATTCTGGACTAAACATTTATTTATAATAATGTATGAACACAACTACTTAAAAAGAAAACAAACATAAAACATTATCTAAACACTCAAGAAATGTACTGGCTAAAAATCACTATACGTTCCCTTTAAAATTTACTGAAGTAAATATAAGAAATTAGAATTTTTTTTTCTCACTGCCATGGTGCAAAAGAAGTTAATTATTTGAATAGCTTGTTTCATAGATAACAAATGGCATTTAGTTTTCATGTATTTGCTCATCGCAAGTTGTAGCAGCTTCTGTGTTGCTGGAAGGTTCTCTCAACCTTGTAAAAGTACCTTGGCAGATAGCGTAACTGGAGAGATTTATACACGAGTGCTGTTACTCAGTCCATGGTTGAACAATAATACTGGCAGACAGTGTAGCAACACACCGAATCAGCAGTTACACAGCATTGTGTGGCTGTAACCCATATAGAGGGGATAGTTAAGGCCAGATAGCACCCATATGACACAGCAACACTGATTTACTGACCACAAGCTGGAAAAACAAAAATGCCCACCCACATAAACTTTTTTTTTTTTTTTTGCCAAGAGCCGTTATATCTATATATAGAATGGATGTAACATTTTTAATCTGAATAAAATATGCAGCAGTATCCATATAAACTGTTTGTGTTGTCTCTCTTCACATAATACTCTGAAATCCAATGCACACAGTGGATGACAAGGTATAATCTTCTAGGTAAACCATGTATTAGCTATATAATCCCTGTAAATCAACATGTTGTGCTAAATTCTTATCCCAATAATGTACAGGCTCTACACTGAAAGGGCAATATTAAAGCTCTGCTTCTGCCAAAACATTTTTATTTTATTTTTATTGTTGGACAGAGTATGGAAGTTTGGAATATCTTCCAGGGTGTTAATGTTTCCCTAGCTTCCTGTTCTTGTGGTGACACAAAGGGCTGAACTGCAAAGCCCACAGAGTCAATGAGAATGGGAGAAAGGGAAAACAAAATCAGGACAAACATTCTTCCTACTCCACAATCTATAGATTCTGGTTTTAATGCTGTTTCTGAACACAAAATAAATATATTTTTCATCATCGTGACAGGAAGTGTGGACCATTCTCCTCAATGGGGACAAAAACAGTAATAAATGCCTGGAAGACCCTCTAATCCCCCCTATTCTCTTTATCCAAAACAAGGAAGAATGATTTGACTGGAGCTAATCTTTATGGATCAAACAATTGTGTCCAATGAGTTAATACAAGGAGAACATATGTTATGATGCCATGATGTCACCAGCTTGCACCAAAATGGCTGCCTTCACTAGGTACAGACGATTAGTATATTGTAAGGGAAAGCCCTAAATGCAGGTCTTCAAAGAAGCAGTGAGGTGAATAAAATAGGGCGTTTTCATCTGTGGTTCCACTACAGCGATCTTCCTATATCATGCACTGAAGCGTTTCCAGTGACTTTCGGCGATTCCCATTGCTTGGTTGTGTCATTTTCTACAGGTTGCCTTGAGACTGACAATAAGTCCAGATAGAGGTAGCTGCTGGCCGAAATTCAACTAGCAGTGTACGGAGATGTGCAAAATTCAAGCTCACCAAGGCCCACTAGGCTGAATATATTTTAGTGTAGGTACTCCATGACCTCACATGTTAAAAATATTAGAGGAACAAAATGGGGGTGCACAATGTCCAGCTGCTTCCTACTTGACACACGTTCCACTATAAAACTGCTATCTCTTATGGTATTCCCTGCTATTGGGGTTTCTCCATCAAACAGACATACCAACACACACACTACAATACATATATTTTTTTGTCACCGTGCTCGGCATGTGAAGAATGACAAGAACGAAGGGCCGTTTTCTGCCCCGATCTACATATCCTGGGAATTTTTTTCTTGAGAAGAATTCTTCTGCTGTGCTCCATTACTAGAAAGCCCTGTAACTTACAGAAACTAAAAGAATATGAAATAAAAAATAAAATATAAAAAAAGTTGCCCCACTGCTCTCACATCACAAGTTTTAAAACAACATTTCTTCCATGTTTCGTTGGACAGACACACGTACAATGGCTTAATTTTCTTTTCTTTTTTTCAAAGTCTTCTTATTAGCAACCATTGTTTTGCTATCCGAGGTCCTTCATTAGTCAGGTTTTAAAGCTCCCGTTGACCGCTTAGGATTCTCTCCTCTCTCAGCACGGCCAGAAAATATGCATTATATCTTAATGGTTCATCACCTGCAGTCACCCATAGTGGAGAGTCTCACACAGATATTTCATACGTGGTGCCACCAACTCCTGTGACCTTCTTAACACTAGAATGCCTGGAAGGACTCACTGTGGTGGAGGTGCTCTGTGAGCTGGATGTGGATCCAAGCCGACACTCAGGCCTTGACAATCCCTTTGGCTGTCCATTTATTTTACTATGAGGTGGCTTCAGATCGTCCCTGAGAAGAAAACAAGTAATATTACACAGTGTTTTTTTTAAGACAAAACATGCTGACAAACTTCCCATAATACTGTAGTGTTATTAAAAACTGAATTGCAGTGTATGCCTACTATTGAACATATATATCTATAAGGGCCTGTCTCCACTCATCAGTTTTTCTGTGCATTTTCTGCACAGATAAAAACTGCAACCAATTATTATTATTAATTGTATTTATAAAACGCCAACACATTACGCACTACTGGACAATACAGGAGTTGGACAAAATAATGGAAACATTTTGGCATCATAATCTTTGAACAGGTTTTAAGCAATCAAAACTTTACATATGTTACCGGTAATTTTTTTTGTTTATTGTTTTTGTAATTTGATATGTTTAATTAAAATAATTGTTTTTTTACAGATATTTAAACAAAAGTTGGTTATAATTTATAAAAATGGCAGATCTCTCAGACTTTCAAAGAGGCCAAATTGTTGGTGCTCATATAGCAGGCGCTGTAGTAACAGAAACTGCCCGAATGCTTGGCATTTCAAGAGGTACTGTCTCAAAAGTAATGACTGCCTTTAAAAGAGAAGGAAAAACATCCTTAGCAAAGCATAGTTGTGGCCGAAAGTCGAAGTTGTCTGAGAGAAACCGTCGGACTCTAAATCGAATGGTTAGAAAAGATTGCAAGACCACGGCTCCTAAAATCACTGCAGAGCTGAATGAACACCTTCAGAAACCAGTTTCCACAAAAACTGTTCGTCGGGAGCGGCACAAATCTGGATTCCACAGAAGAACTGCAATTAGAAAACCTCTACTCTCAAAGACAAATGTTTCAAAGCGTTTAGAGTGGTGTAGAAACCACCAGAATTGGTCCCTCGAGCAGTGGAAAAATTAGATTTTCTCTGACGAATCATCATTTACCTTATTTCCAACCTCCGGCTGCGTACGTTTGGAGACAGCCGAAAGAAGCATTTCATTCAGACTGCCTTCTCCCAACCGTAAAACATGGCAAGGGTTCTGTGATGATCTGGGGTGCTATTTCTTTGAAATCTGCCAGGCCAATGATTTCCCTTCATGGAAGAATTAACAGCCAAGACTATTTAGGAATTTTGGGAAACCAAGTTCATCCTATGGTTCACGAACTGTTCCCGGAGGGGAATGCCATCTTTCAAGATGATAATGCCCCAATCCATACAGCTAGAATTGTTAAAGAATGGCATGAGGAACATTCTAATGAAGTTGAGCATCTCATCTGGCCACCACAATCCCCAGACCTCAACATTATTGAGCATTTATGGTCGTTTTAAGAGATTCAAGTAAGAAGTCGATTTCCACTGCCACCGTCTCTAAAAGAACTGGAGGGTGTTTTAACTGAAGAATGGGCTAAAATTCCTTTGGAAACAATTCACAATTTGTATGAATCAATACCTCAGAGAATTGAGGCTGTAATTGCCCCAAAAGGTGGACCTACACCATATTAAAATATATTTTGTTGATTTTCAAGGTGTTTCCATTATTTTGTCCATAGGGATGCATACAATGTAAACAAGGGGTGACAGAGAGGTAGCAAACAGTTACACAACATAGCACAAGGTTGTCCAGGTAAACAGGGTATAAGATGCATGATCGTCATTTTACAGAGACCCAACAATTCAAGTCCGAGTTAGTACATGGGAAGGGTGGCATAGCTGGGGTTGCAAGATCAAGAAGGACACACACATAGGGGTGCACTAAAAACACACACACACAGGGGGGTCAAGAGTTTAGGACACCCTGCCAAAGGCTTACAATCTAAAGGGAAAAAGAAAGAAAAGTAAACATTTCTCATGGGAAAGGGGGTATCAACTACTGATTGGAATGAAGTTCAATCCTTGGTCAAAAGTCCTCTTTAATGTAAACCTAAACCGAAGTAAAGAAAAAGTTTCACTTACCTGGGGATTCTACCAGCCCCTGCAGCCATCCTGCGCTAGCGCTGGTCCTCTACAATCCTCCGGTCCCCCTGCCTCGGCTTAGTTTTATTTTCAGTGGGCCACTGCACCTGTGCAGCCCTGGCTGTGCACATCCTCGTTCGTGTTCCCTTCGGCAATAGCGTCCTGCGCAGAAGCAGTACAAGGTTTTCTCTTACTTTGCCTCTGTAGGACGCTCTTGCCAAAAGAAACCCGAACGAGGACGCGCGGCCGGGGCCATGCAGGCGCAGTGGCCCACCAACTGTCAGTCGGCAGAAAACCAAACTAAGCCACGGCGGGGGACCGGAGAATTGTTTAGGACCGGCATAGGCACAGGATGGCTATAGGGGGCTGGAAGAAGCCCCAGGTAAGTGAAAATCTTTTTCTTTACTTCGGTTTAGGTTTACTTTAAAGAGGAACTTTGACGAAGGATTGAACTTCATTCCAATCAGTTGCTGATACCCCCTTTCCCATGAGAAATCTTTACCTTTTCTGAAATAAATCATCAGGGGTGGTCTGTATGGCTGATATTGTGGTGGAACCCCCCCCCCCCACAGTGTAATGTCATGACCACCTATTTACCCTCCCCAATATTCTTTTTTTTTCTCACCGATTCTACATATCTTGCTGATCCATACACCATGTTAGGGGTTTCCAATGTTTGTTAGAACAATATATTTCATGTACTTTTAGGGTGCATGTAAACAATTCTAGATGCATGTATTCCAGTTATTCTACAGGGGATGATTTGTTGCTATAAACGTAAAGCTTAACTGAAGTGAGAGGGATATGGAGGCTGCTATATTTATTTCCCTTCAAATTGCCTGGCTGTCCTGCTGATCATCTGCTTCAAATACTTTTAGCCATAAACTCTGAACAAGCATGCAGATCAGATGTTTCTATCTGAAGTCGGACTGGATTAGCCGCACGCTTGTTTCAGGTGTGTAATTCAGACACTACTGCAGACAAAGAGTTCAACAGAACTGCCAGGCAACTGTGATCATTTAAAAGGGAATAAATATGGCAGCCACCATGTGCTTATCGCTTCAGGCGTACTTTAAGTATGATTCATACATATCTAAAAAGGCAGTGTAAAGATCCATCCAAAAACCCCTAGTGCAGAAAGTACAGACCTGGGATTCCACAATATGCAATTTAGTCAGGGATGACTTTAACCCCCCCCCCGACCCCCCAAAAAAAAAAAACTTACAGTATAAACAGAACAGTATAATCACCCTGCTGGGAAAATAGCTCACACAGGACACACAGCGTAATGAAAAGTCAATAATCAGTACTGAAATATTTGGAGAAATTATCCAATTCTTAAAACTACCTGACAGAGAATTTAAGCTTTAGGAAGCTTAAATTGGCTAGCTGGCTTATTTTTATGAGCCATACTGGAAAAAATGCCATGTTTGTAGGACTTCCTATCAACCACTTATTCCCTCAGGGGAAATAAAACACAAACAAATAATAGAGATGATCTCTTTCAGACCGCTATGGCATCAGGGATTCTGGCTTTTGAGAGACTGAGGACAATAATGGATGGAAGCACTTGTATTGCCAGTAAAAGAGCGTAATGCACAAGTTCTATGTCAAGGCACACTGGGGCTTACAAAATATTACCAAGTGGAACGCCAAGAAAACAGGACCATTTATTTGTAATATGTCACATCTAAATGGAGTTTCCACTCTAGTGAAATTTCATTAGGCACCTTGCCACCCTCACGCTGGGTTCAAAAATGCATTAAACTTTAACTTTCCTGTGGTGCGGCAGCAAGTACAAATGCACCTCCTCCACACATTTTGCATTACTGGCAGAGGTTATCCTGCAATCACTGATAAAATAATGGTACTTAGGAGATTTTCTGGGATTTAAGTTTAAGAGGCTTACTAAACACACAGCTCTGTGGATCAACTCCATGATACTAACCTTTTCTATATTCCACCAGCCATATATACCATAAAATAGGCCTTGAAAGGAAAATCATGATCACCATTTAACTGTGACAGAAGCAGGGCACTAAAGGAAATCTCCTACTCATTTCTGTAGATGCACATCATCTTCTCCTGTTCTCTATCAGTAAATGCACATTGATTGCATCCACTTGTTGGCAAAACATTTATAAAAAACTGATTTTATTGTCTTTCAAATGAGAATTAGGTTAAATCATTCAGTAATGGGGATGGGATAAACTATAAAGTTTGGTACCCTAGGAATGGTCTTAGCCAAACATTTATGAATTGTCTAGGCAGCTATATGGACATTATTATGTTACTGTACTGATGCTCTGTCACCTTCCACAGAGTAAATCCCTCGTTCAGAGCATCTATGTTGTGCTTGTTGCATCAGACATGTCATATATAACATAGCTGTTATGTCTGAATTCTGTCTGCTGTCTGGAAAAAAAGGTGAAGGTCTGGACTTCCAGTTCATTGCATCATGGATCAGATATATTTCAACAGGTCTGAATGGGTCCCATATTTAACAAAAGAACCTTCAACATGCCCATCAGTGTGTTGTGGTCTGTTCTGTGAACTGTAACAGTTTTATGCGTTTATTTTACGTGGATGTTCTGTATGTAGCCCTGACATCTTACATAGCGCTGTAATTATATATATATATATATATATATATATATATATATATATATATATATATAGTCTTGTCACTAACTGTCCCTCAGAGGGGCTCACAATCGAATCCCTACCCCGATCATAGTCTAATATACTATACACAAAGTGTTCTGGACCAGATTTGAACCAGGGACTCTGCACTGCAAGGCTAGAGTGATATTGCCTAATATCTTCATAATGCCTTCCCTAATGGTGCTTAGGTAGCCTGAATTTTCTCATCTTATTGCTATAGTTTTCACTAAACGCTTTCGGTACGAGGGATGCCTCTCTGCGTGTCTAAACTCTATTCTCAATAGCAGAGAAAAAGAAGCACATTGAGCGGACATCAGTGTGCCTGTTCATAGTAAAACTCCCAGTGATTTCTGACTTTATTAATGTAGAACTTGCTGCACGTGTATCCAGCTTTCTCCTCTCAGATGACTTTCTCAGTCAGTAAAACAAGCATTCACAGATGGGAGGATAATTTCTAGAAAGATGTACTGTACATGCCTATAATGCTTTGTTGTATTATATAAACATCATCTTAAATTACACATCGAAAACATGGAGATTCTTACCGTTGACTTGTAATGGAAGGTCCTTCTACAAAATCCATGGTGTTAAGAAACGTGACAGATTTTGCTCCCCCATAAGATGGCGACCTAGGTATACCAGAAGGTGATGATGGAGTGTGATGGCCAGGGGACTTGTATGATCCATTGCTCACTCGCCCTTGTAAGGGCTGGTGACTCTGGATATTGTTATTGGCTAAGTCAGCCTGCAAAGAGGTGGTGGAAGTCCTAGGTGCTCTGGATACTGCGCTGGAAAGGGAGGATACAGAGGACTGAAGTATAGGATTCCTAGAACTGAAAGTGACTGCCCCAGACAAAAGATTGTCCTTTGAACCATACCGACCTGAAGCAACACGTGGGTTCTCCGAGAGAGAGCTAACCTGCTGCAGGCTGTATGTACTAGGGGTATCATAGACCCCAGAGTCTGCAAACACAGAATCTGTGTGAGAATGTAGCAGCTTCTCCCGTTCCTCCATCTCTTTTCTTTCCTGGATAGAGGCCATAATAGATTTTGATAAGTTGTCATAGCGCACAGGAGAAGGCTCTCTCTGATGTCCAGACGTCCTGCTCAACACAGGGCTGAAGCTCTGCACCGGCTGGCGCTCTGCTCCTCGTAGGTGGCACATTTTGGCAGACATATATGGTGAGTGGTATCCCACAGAGCCAGCGGCAGTGTGTGCAGTACATTTAGCAGATGCTGGAGACATTGGATTAAGCAAGCTGTCATAAGATAAGCTCCCATTGCGATTAGAAAGGGCATTGGGGGAAAATACGCTTTTATATGGTGCAATTGTGTCACCCTCTGATTTCATCATTTGGAGTGGAACCTTTTCTGACTCGCGACGCCCAGTATTCTTCAGGCTCAGGGAGCGAGTGTTGGCAGTGAAGTTATCCAGTTGTAGAGGGGATGACTGGTAAGACTTGTGTAATGAGTTCTTATGATACTCCTGGAAGTCCAAGTTGGGCTCCGACTGATAGTCATGACTGCCGCATTCCTCCTCCAAGAACACACTGTCCTTAAGGCTTTCTTGCATAGCAATCTGTAACAAAAATATTACATTTTTATAGAGAGCATAAAAAAAACAGGAAGAAGCAACCATCAAACTTATGGTTTTCCAGTTGTGAAGAGACAGGTTCTGCTTTAAAGTGTACCTAAAGTGAAAGCGCAGGAACGACAAGATGGAACAAGGACTGGGAAGACTCTATGGTGCCCAGAGCACTCCCACTACATAGGTATATATAAAATATGAATTTATTTTCTCTCTTCAGATTCCCTTTTTGCATGCACAAAGTGCTGTGCAAAAATCATTGAAAGTGGGATTTTATGAAGAGACAGAATTATTTGAGGCCGCCTAAATGCATAAAAGGTGCCCATTAACGGTGCAATTTATAGTGAACAATTGTATTCTCAATAAGATTAAGACCATTCAGATCGAAAAAAAAGATGGTATTTAATCGATCCACGGTATTAAATAATTGTAACTTATCCCACTATCATTACCAGTTGTGATCGTATTTATGAAAAAAAAAAAAAAAAACAACTATGCCATGCCGATCAACCAGTTCTTTAAGGAAACTTAATAAGGCGACTGTTCAGGATCGATTGGGCCCAGCAGCTTCTCAATTTTCCTATAATGATGTTGATAATCGGATTGAAAATACAACAGATTCCTAAAAATTGTACTTCAACAGTTCGGGACCGCGTGTAGTTAAAATTACGCCACACTTCTGGCTGCTTAAGCCTAAGGTGTAGTTTTATTGCCACCCGATCCCGAACACAAAACGCAAGAGAGCGTCCCCATCGGCTCAGAACTCTATCTAAACACAGCTGAGCTCTGTAACTCGGTCAGGAGCCATTTTCATTGGCTCCTGATCTCCTGATGACTGTGAGCCAATCACAGTGATCAGGAAGCAAAAAAATGAAAAAAAGCATCCGAAATGAGTTAAAGATGTCTGGCACAACCTACCCGCCTAGATCCTTTCAAAAACCCTACCGACAACAATTGATGCCGTTCTGGAGGCATGGTAGTCACACCATATTAATTTGATTAATTTTGTGGCCCTAACCTGCATTTGTTTGGTTCACGTTATCCAGTTTTTAATTTTGCTCCGTTATAAAATCCGTAATTGGATATTGATTGTACCAGGTGCAGTTGTATTCAAGTTCTTGGGGCTGTATCCGCTTTCTCCTTGTATTATAGTATTGTTTCTGGATCCATACTTGCTCGGGTGGGTGGTCATACCTCTTTTAGTGTTTACTTTGTCTTGGTCACCCTATAACCAGAGGTATCTTGCAAGGATTGTGTATTACAATGAACAATGCACCAAATGGACAATGGCAAGATACCAAACAACGATCTAGAAAGATTTTCAGCACCTACTATCAATGAAAAACAAAACATAAATAGGTTTACATCCCTTATCACAATACAGAAAGAGGAGTCTTCTTGTACCTGCTCTGTTGCTGGGTGGTAGTGAACTTTGGGGTTTGCTCCAAAACCTGGACGAAATTTGTACATGGCTGGAGTTGGAGGGCTCATCATTTTTGGCGATAATCCACTATCTGTAAAGTATGTATATTGCAAAACAAATGTTAGTTAAAAGAAAAAAAAAAGATCCATGTGGCCTTAACAATCATACTGCACGTATTGTACTAGCCTTAGATAATGAACACACAGAAAATGACAGTTCTAAGTCACATTTAAACTGCTATTTTCCATCTCCACTTACTGTAAACCATACTATAAAACAAATCAAATTCAGGAGGCTAAAAAACGCCAAAGCACAATAAACAATGGAGCAAGTTCATGAAAAAGTATGCCCAACTTAACCCAAAACTAGGCAATTTTAGAAATAGAAATCAGGATAACTAAACATAAACAGTGTATAGAAATCAGGATAACTAAACATAAACAGTGTATAGAAGTAGTGGGCAGAACAGAATACACTTTTCAAACTTAATGCGTTTGCCAGTGCAGTACAGCCTGCTTCCTCTCCTTTTTGGATTCAACTGGTGGGAGAGTGTGACCATGGTGGGTTTAACTGGGCTTTAACGGTAAACTATATTGATTTTCTATTTTATCTATAACTTTACTGGCTGGCATTTTATATTGAAAGTTTTTGTATAATATTGTGTGATTAATTAAAGCCATTTCTATATTTGCATGCACCCAAGAGTCAATCCTTTCTTAATTATATTGATATTTTATGTTATCTATTTAAAGTTCAGACTCAACGTCTTTTAATGCATCTTGTGTGGAATACAAATATTTTTGCACTATTTATTTTAATTTTAATTAGCTAGCTTGCTTTTAAGTTTACAAATAACCTAGGAAGTTTGGTTAGACTGAATAATGGCATGAACTGTCCAATCTCCACCCTATACTTCTATGATGTAGTCGGGGGGGGGGGGGGGGGGGGGAGACCAGGCAGTCTCAAACAGGGAACTGACCCTTCCCACCTTGTGCTGCTGTCTGCTGATATTTACACCATGTAGCCAGCACTACAACACTACAGCTCTGAATATCATCATCAATCAATCTATTTCTTCCTGTACTATGTGTAATAAAGCATTTTTCTTTTCTCACACTCTTCTCAGTGCATTTATAAAAAAAACAAAAAACAAACAGCGAGAATTGATGGCAGAGAATGTGACGAGAGATACACATTGCTTTTATAAATACACTGAGGATGGTGAGGGAAGGATTAGTGCTGACCTCAAAGACTGCAGTGGGTGGAAGTGGGCTCGATCAGGCAACCTGATATGTTTAGGGAAAAGAAACCGACACGTCACTGTTAAAAAGATGCTAGCAGATGCAGCGCATCTTGGACTTTGCGCACTGCTAATTATTGCAAATGTATTATTATATGTATTTAAAAATGAGAGGCTAAACTATGGCTTTTAAAATTATTTTAAAAATGGCAGCACAGTGACATTGTGGTTAGCTATTGGGCACAATCTGCAAGGAGTTTGTATGTTCTCCTCATGTTTGCGAGGATTTCCTCCAGGCACTCAGGTTTCCTCCCACAGGCCAAAAACATACAGATAAGTTAATTGGCTTCCCCCGAAAATGACTCTGGTAGGGATTAGATTGTGAGCCCCTCTGAGGGACAGTTAAGTGACAAGACCATATACTCTGTACAACGCTGCGGAATATGTCAGCGCTATATAAATACTAATTAATAATATATTCTTGCATGTGAATGCAACCATATTACTCAATTTGCAAAGCAACATTTTCAAATAAGGCAGCTGTAGTGCCAACATTCCTTTTTTGTGTGTGTTTACATGGAGAAGTTCAATGGGAACCATCCTGTACACTTATGTGGCACAACAGCAAATTAGTTATGAGCATCGAGTCATGTCATAATGAAGCACGGATTTCTGAGATGTTACTGTACACTTTCTGCTACTGCAGTCACATGCACACACAGCTACCATCTGTTAGTAATAGATGCAGGACAAACTGTATCGCTGTTGGTTTTTGCTCATGGTTGTAGTCACACATCCATTTACGTACTAATCATCCTGCAACCCCCCCCCCCCCCCCCCCCCCACACACACACACGTTCTGATATGACCTAGTCAAGGGCTGCAAACATTTTCTACATAAAAAATGTTTTTTCTAATGTAGCCAATGTTTCTTGGATACCAAACCTAGGAAATCACCCTGGTCCTATAATCATCTGTTGCTGGACTGTTACTTTAGTTAGCAGCACCTTGTATTAGATTTTCCAGAAAAATAAAGGTAGCCGCAGTAGGACACCAATTAGTGTTCTATATAGTCGAGTCACATTATTATGAGCACCAGCTCATGTTTAGAATAGCCACATCAAAGCCATGAGAGTGACTTGATGTAATGCTGGATGGTAAGTAGAAGAAAGTGGGCAGCACGGTGGCGTAGCGGTTAGCGCTCTCGCCTTGCAGCGCTGGTTCCCTGGTTCGAATCCCAGCCAGGTCAACATCTGCAAGGAGTTTGTATGTTCTCCCTGTGTCTGCGTGGGTTTCCTCCTGGCACTATGGTTTCCTCCCACATCCCAAAAACATACAGATAAGTTAATTGGCTTCCCCTAAATTGGCCCTAGACTACAATATATACACTACATGATACATACATAGACATATGACTATAGTAGGGACTAGATTGTGAGCCCCTCTGAGGGACAGTTAGTGACTAGACTATATACTCTGCACAGCGCTGCTGAAGATGTCGGCGCTATATAAATACTAAATAAAAATAATAATAATAATAATGGTAACTGAGAAATTTGGATGAAATGAAAATGAGCTCAAAACGTGACTCCCTGGAAACTGCAACGGTCTACAGTCAGTGCAAGCCCGGTCAGTACTTCGCACACTGCAGCCATTTTTCCAATGAGCCCTTCTGAGCATGAGTGCAGTCTCCAGCTGCCTGCTCTGGAGCCCCATTTGCAGGGTTCCCTGCACCTGTACATGTAATTAAGGCGCTAGGAAATTTGGCCGCAGGATAAAGCCGAAAAATGGCTCACCCTGCTCCTGCCAAAATCCTGCAGGGTTAATTATTATTTACCCTCCAGGCCACCACTGATACTGGGGAAAGACGTAATTCAGCTACAAGCTATTGTTGGAGGCCAAATTACGCAGTTGGTATAATAATTTTGACTCAGTCTTTGACGTCGCCCAAATTACACAATGAACGCTGCTATAGCTGTAGTTCACATTATGGCGGCGCTCAAATTTCCCGTGCTGTTTTTGCCTGGACTCCTCACTGCACAGCCATATCGGACAAACATCTGAATTTCCCTTGGATCATTTGTAGAGCCAGTTGCTCCACAGTGGCATGCCAATGTGCACACACCACAGCCAGTGTTAACCTCTCACACTGATGGCTACTGCCAACTACCCAGTTACCACATCTGGAGATCAAAACAGTTCCATTAGCGCACTCACGGTGCACTTTAATCACAGCAGCCAATGAACAGTTTACACACTCAGTTACCGAAACGCTGCCACCAATGATAATTTTTATTTTTAAATGTCCTATAAATTGTGCTTTTTCCTGCACGACAGCCACAACTGCTATAATAGCAACTAGCTGACTTTCCACCTGAAGTACCTACAAAGTCTGTGTGCAACACATGCACCAATTCAAAGACTGTGCATCCATGACATCAGAGGTAGGTAGTGGTCATAATAATGTGACTTGACTATGTATTATATTATTGCAAGCAATGTCTAATTTACAGGTGTCAAAAGAAACACCCAGAGGTTCTGGCTTTTCTTCACGACCTGCATTCGAACTGAAGAAATTGCTTGTCTGCTTGTAATAATAAGATGTTCTAGGACACGAGGGCTCTGATTGAAGCATTATTTTTCTTTGAATAAATATGAATCATGGAGAGATTTTCTGGTAATTTAATTCTAACTTAAGTACAAGTTATGGCTTTCATTAGATTTGCATTTATGCTTGGATAATGTTTAAACAAAATATACATTATGCATACAGTACTGGTCAATCTCACCACATTATCTTCAAATGTCAGCAGCTTTT
The DNA here is from genome assembly GCF_040937935.1 of Hyperolius riggenbachi. Classification (NCBI taxonomy): domain Eukaryota; kingdom Metazoa; phylum Chordata; class Amphibia; order Anura; family Hyperoliidae; genus Hyperolius; species Hyperolius riggenbachi. The sequence continues at coordinate 496,784,494 of NC_090646.1, read as the reverse complement.
ATACTGCTACTCAATATACATTTCCAGAATAAGAAAGGGCTTAGAATCCACCATGTAGCAGCTGAGCAGTGTTAATCGATACCGGCAATCTTGGCCAATGGGCATCATTCATCCGGGCAACTAATGTCCGTATTATTGGCACTTCCAATGCTCATAGCTAAATGGCTTGAAGGGTGACCGAGTTCAGGTAAGATTAGGGTGTTTGGGGCTGTGAGGGAATTAGGAGCACACCAAGTGCTATTCACTAGGTTAAATTTCCATTGGTTAGGGATCATTTTAAGTGACATTTCATCTTTCCTGAAGTTCTGCTGTGAACTTGTATCAGAACTGCACAGTGTTTTTGAAATTTAGTGTTAAAGGTTACCATTTTTTTTCACCTTGGTTGAATTTTCGCTAATGTCCTAGCTTTAGGGTTACTTAACTTTTAACATCTTTATTCTAAAAACATATAAATGCCTTAGTATAAACACTTACTAGTTGGTATTAATGTTTAGCTTTATAAATGATAGTGTGATTCTCATATAGAGCTTCACTTGTTGGTCAAACAATGCGACATGACTACATGGGCCATCCAAGTCCCGATTCTCTCCCAACCGCTTTCATTCTCCACACAGGACCTTCAGTTGTCAGCTGCAGCTCCCCCCTGCCACTGTTCTGCACACATAAGGGACCCAAATTTCACAGTTGCCAGCTGCAGCTCCCCACGCTGCCTCTCAGCTCTGCACACAAGACCAGATGAGCTGCATTCACAAATGCCGGGGCTACAGTCGCCTTCCCTCGACCCTGCAGAGTCCGAATCTGTTCACACAAGCACTGCAGCGTGATCAGGCAGAGCTCGGGGAAGCAGAAGGCATTGGTAAGAGGCAGTGGGGAAGGCACTTCGGAACCTGGATGGCCACATTTAGTCATGTTGCATTCTGGCCGGCTGGCTTCAGTATTTCATGGATTGGCAGCATCAGCTGGCCATTTTCCATGTTGGCTGGCCAAAACCCAAAGTTATTTTTTGAGTGCTAAATGCAATAAATAAATAAATAAATAAAATAAACATACTAAAAAGCAATATGCATTCCATTTTGGACTGCCAAAGCATTTTTTTTAATGATTTTTTTTTTAGGTAAATGGTCTACTGGCCATTACGAAATAATTATTCTGCACAAATTTATTAGAACATAAGATATCTGTGACTAGAGCGGTAGGAGACTGTCATTTGCTTTACACAACTATCTGGCATCCAGTCCAGTAAATTATCTTTAAGGATCTTACAGATATGGATTCTATGCTGCTATTTCTATGTATGTTTGCTTAAAGGAAATGTCAGCCAAAATTATGATCTGCAAGCTCTACTTACCCGAGGCTTCTTCCAGCCCCTTGCATCCGACATGTTCCACGCCGCAGCTCCGCTCTCAGCTGCTGGCCCGCGGTCTCCGCCAGTGCAAAGGCCGACCTCCCGAGGTCTTTCTCTACTGCGCCCGCGTGAGCGCCACTGTCAATCAAGTCCACATTGTCCGGAGTGTATTGCGCAGGTGCGTTAGTTCTGTGCCTGCACACTAAACTCCGGACAACATGGACTTAAGTGACAGCGGCGCTCGCGCAGTAGAGGCCGACCTCACGAGGGCCCCCAGGGCCAGCAGCTGAGAGCGGAGCTGCGGTATGGGACATGTCAGCTGCAAGGGGCTGGAGGAAGCACCGGGTAAGTAGAGCTTGCATATCATAATTTTGGCTTACATTTCCTTTAATGCAGATTGAGATGATAATGAATAAAACAGACACACTTATATCAGCGCCTAACATGTTTGTTGGCTGACAACACATGGAAATCTAGCAGCAGAAATACAGCTCAACACTTATTATCATAGTCTGGAGGTAACATCAATGTATGGGGGCGCACACAAAAATAGCAACATTTAAACAAAATGAAGTAAGTAAAATAAGATGGTGAATAGCATCCATTTAGCTGAAAGTATCAAATTTAAATTCCCATTTTGCCCTTTTCATAAAAGCGCTATAAATGCATCTTAATAAAAAGGTTGATTTCATTAACTCTATTCCAAAAGTTATTAAATATATTACACACAAAGTGATATATTTGAAGTGTTTACAGTATGATCTTGTTATAGTAAACTCTGATATGATAAAACTTTGGGCACAGTAAAATCCTGATATAATAAACTCTGATATAATAGAGCTTTTGTTATGGTAAACCCACGTCTAGGCCTTCCACTATAGTGGAGAGTGGGCGGGAGCAAGCGGCATAAGTCAGTTGGAGACCTGTGAGCTGTGGTCAGTGGGTGGGCTGGATGCCACTTGTAGCCTGCTCGGGATCAGCACTACTCTGGGCCTGCATAGATTACCTCAAAAGCACCAGCTGGTGAGACCTGCTTCCTGTGTAAGCTGCTGGCTGATCACTGAGGGAATTGGCAGTCATCTAGGACTTGCTTGTGCATGGCTACAATGCTACAGTATCATCCAGGGAGCACCATATAAGTACTGTACCTGCATTAACTAGCAATTACTATGCTTCCTGTGCAAGCGTGATTATTACATGCAAATCCCTTTATTGAGCACTGTGCATTTCTATCTAGCTTAGACACTATGCTTGCTTGCTTGCTGAAACATTGAAAAGAATAAAATGACTCACAATTATTGACTGAATTAAGATACAACAATATAGTATACTTTATGTGCCTCAAGATGACAATTTCTGATATAGTAAACTACTTTTCCCGGTCCCTTGGAGTTTACTATAAAGGGATTCTACTTCATTTTATTTTATTTTGCCGACTATGACCTCTAGCTAATTAAATCCCCAAATTCAATTTCTCAGAAAATTAGAATAATGTGAAAAAGTTTCATATTGTACACTTGTGCTGTCTCATTCTACTCAAAACACTTGCACAGGTGTCCTGAGCCTCTAAATGGTGTCTCAGTCTGGTTCAGTAGGCCACACGACATGGGAAGACTTGTCATCTGTTGTTGTTGGTCCACTGTGTTTTATCAAGTTCAAAGTCAGCAACATCATCTACCTGGAAGTCTTAAAGCACTTTACGATTCCCAAGCTTCACGGAGATGCCAATTTCATCTTCCAGCAGGACTTGGCACCTACACACACTGCCAAAAGTACCAATATCTGGTTTAATGACCATGGTATCACTGTACTTGATTGGCCAGGAAACTTCCTTGACCTAAAAGACTTTATGGGGTATTGTCAAGATGAAGAGACACCAGGCCCAAATGGGTTATCCTACACCAGACCCATGGGCTGATAGTCTACATGCCAATCCACACTGATGCAGTTATTCATGCAGAAGGAGCCTCAAACAAATATCAAATGGACATACTTTACAGTAGGCCACCATTTCATGTATTCAATTTTTTTAACTGGTCTTTGTAATATTCTAATTTTCTGAGATACTGAATTTCAGGCTTTGATTACCTGTATGTCATAATTAGCAAATAAATAAACACTTAAAAAAGATCACTCTGTGTGTAATAAATCTACATAAAATATATGAACTCACTTTTAGAAATGAGTTACAGAAATAAACTTTAATGATATTCTAATTTATTGAGATGCACCTATAAAATGAACAAACAATACACACTAAAGCTAGACATTCAACGTCTGCGGTGATGTCACACACAATGAAGCTGGCTGCTTGCAGCTTCCACAGTCTGGATACCGAGTCCCAAGTGATCTAATGAGAAAAGAAAATCACTTTGTTTACATGAAGCCTGTGCAGCTATTATATTTGCTGCAATGTGTGAGTGTAGAGAAAACCTTTCCACTTTGCTGTACTATACATGCTGTGAAAGTCAAGTTTTATCATAGGGATACTGAAGAATGTAAACTTTAAATTCTTTAGGTCTGTTTTTTTTTCTTTCGAAGAGAAGATCAAATCTTCAGAATAATTCATTTGCACACTGTACTGGGAAAAGAAAGCCAATCAACAGATTTTGTTTGCATTCGCTTTGGAAATCATTCCAAATAATTTACATTTTAAGCCAGAAAATTGCAATGGGCTCGCTTCACAAAGCGGTGCTAACCCAGTTAGAGACTTTAGGCGTGATAACCATTTTTATCATGCCTAAACTCAGTTTAGGCATGATAAGTTTAGGCATGCTAAGTTTAGGCATGATAAGTTTAGATAAGTTTAGATCGCATGCAAAGTCCCGCACGCAAAGCAGCGCCATTAAACTCTATGCAAAGTGCACCAGACTTTGCTAGCGCAAAACTTTTGATCAGCTGTGCACTGCGGTGCTAACCCAGTTGGTGCTTAAACTTATCACGCCTAAAAACTTATCACACCTAAACGTATCATGCCTAAAGACTATAGTTACTTACGGTAATGTCTTTTCCGGAAGTCCGAAGGACAGCACCCATGAGACTTGTCTCCTTCCCCACTTCAAATGGACAGGAAGCTAAAAATACCACAGACATTTGCATATTCATTAGGCAGGCATATATAAATAGGGAACTCACAGTAAATCGTCAGTAATAAAAAAGACCACACCCCACATAGTTCTGCTTCAAATGTATTTATTAGTAAGGGTGGGTCGCAAGGGTGCTGTCCTTCGGACTTCCGGAAAAGACATTACCGTAAGTAACTATAGTCTTTCCCAGGAACGTCCTCGGACAGCACCCATGAGACGAAAAACAAGATAAGTTAATTAGGGGGGGACAACTGCCTGCAACACTTTCCTGCCGAATGACAGGTCTGAACTAGCTGCAATGTCTAATCTGTAATGTCTGACAAACGTATTTTGGCTGGACCACGTGGCCGCTCTACAGATCTGTTCGATGGAGGCTCCCGCCTTCTCTGCCCAAGAGGCTGACACCGCTCTAGTTGAATGAGCCTTTATGGATGATGGTAATAACTTTCCTTGTTGGGAATAAGCCAACGCAATGGTCTGCCTTATCCATCTGGCTATAGTCGACTTCGATGCTTGTTTGCCTTTGAATCTTCCTCCGAAGAGAACAAACAAGGCATCAGATTTCCTCCATTGTTTGGAACGATCTAAGTAGCCTAAAACCGTCCTTCTTACATCCAGACAGTGAAGTTTCTTCTCCTTTTCATTGGTCGGGTTGTTACAGAAAGAAGGTAAGAATATTTCTTGAGAACGATGAAACTTAGAAACAACTTTAGGGAGGAAAGAGGTGTCCAACCGTAATGTGATACGATCTCCAGAGATAATGCAATAAGGTTCTCTCATGGACAGGGCCTGTAATTCACAAACTCTCCTGGCCGACGTAATTGCTACAAGAAAAGCCGTCTTGATGGTTAAACATTTATCTGAGATCTCCTCCAGAGGTTCAAAGGGGCTGTTACATAAGGCCTGTAGTACGGTGTTTAGGTCCTAGGATGGCATTCTTGACTGAACCAGTGGCCTGATTCTTTTAAGTGCCTGAAAGAATCGTATGAAGAATTCTTCTTCAGCCAAACGTCTCTCCAGAAAAACACTAATAGCTGCTGTCTGAACCTTCAGTGTGCTGGTGCTGAGGCCTTTCTGATAACCCTCCTGTAGGAATTCTAGTACTGAAAGGGATAAAGAACAGTCTCTGGAATTTTGTTCACACCATCCTTTATACACATTCCAAGTCTTTTGATAAATGTTCCTGGTAACCTTTTTTCTGCTCTGGATTAACGTCTCTGAAAGTCCGTTAGAGAAACCCTTCTGCTTTAAACTTCTCCACTCAGGCTCCAAGCTGAAAGCTGAAGGAGCCTCAGATCTGGATGAAAAACTGGACCCTGGGACAGCAGGTCTGGACGATCTGGCAGCATTACATGATCGACTGTAGCTAAATTCTTCAGTAGTGTAAACCATGGTCTTTTGGGCCAGTATGGCACTATCATGATCATCCGAGCCCGGTCTTTCTGTAATTTGTTCAGAACTCGAGGAATTAAGGAAAGAGGAGGATAGGCATACATCAGACCTGAATTCCACGTTATCGAGAATGCGTCCACTGAGCAAGGATTGTCCTGGGGGCATAGTGAGCAAAACATCTGGCACTTTGTGTTGTTCTTTCGAGCAAACAAGTCCATGTCGGGTCTGCCCCAGAGGTGTACCAGGCCCTGAAACACAACTTCGTTCAGAGACCACTCGTCCTGATGAAGTGGTGATCTGCTCAGAAAATCGGCTAAACAATTCAGGGTTCCCTTTAGATGGACTGCTCTCAAGGATTTCAGGTGTCCTTCTGCCCACTGTAGTATCTTGCATGACAGGTACCATAGAGAATGACTCCTTGTTCCTCCCTGTCTGTTCAGATAGGCCACCACTGTGTTGTTGTCCGTTCTTATCGTGACGTGAGTGCCCCTGATTTGGGAATCGAAGTGTGTCAACGCTTGCCAAACTGCTGCCAGCTCTCTGTTGTTTGAAGATCTTTGCCTCGACGCTCTGGGCCAAGATCCCTGTACTGGTATTGTACCCAGATGGGCTCCCCAACCCCAGGCGCTTGCATCTGTTGTTATGACTGTCTCTGAGGGATAGCTCCAAAGACGTCCGTTCGTCAACTGTGAAGGGATCAACCACCAATTCAGTGAGTCCTTTATGAACTGGGGAATTAAGATTCTCCTGTCTAAGTCTCTTATACTCCTGTTCCAACTTCTTAAAATCCATAGTTGTAATGTCCTGGAGTGTAGCTGACCCCATTGAACTGCTGGGAATGATGAAGTTAGAAGACCCAGTAAAGCCATGGCGTTTCTCAATGATATTGAAATCTTGCCCTGGAAAGAAAGAACAGATTTTAGAATTGCACATATTTTCCTTTCAGGAAGAAACACAACACTGTCAATGGAGGCTATAGTAAACCCCAAAAATTCCATAGTCTGAGTAGGAACTAGAGAGGATTTAGACCAATTAATAAGCCAGCCTAAGGACTGCAGAAAATCGAGACAGAAGTTTATCTGTGTCTCAACGGTCTCATAGGATTGACCCCAAATAAGAAGATCATCCAGATAGGCTATGATCTGAACTGACTCTAACCTGAGTACTGCTAGAACCTCGGACAATACTTTAGTGAACAGCCAGGGTGCAGAAGATATACCAAAGGGTAAAGCTGAAAACTGGAAGTGCCTTACCTCTCCCTGTAGTCTTATGGCGAATCTCAGGTATTGCTGGGATCTGACATGGATAGGCAGGTGGAGATAGGCGTCCTTGAGGTCCATAGAAGCCATGTAACACTGACTCTGTAGCAGATTGACCACATTGCGTATATTGTCCATTCGAAATTTTCGATATCTTATTGACCTGTTTAATCCCTTTAGGTTTAAGATGAACCTGTACTCCCCCTGAGGTTTTTTTACTAGGAATACTGGAGAATAGTACCCCTGAAACTGTTGACATTTTGGGACCTGACGAATTACCCTCTTTTCCAGAAGGACAGCAATTTCTCTTTGTAAGGCTAAGCTTAGATGCTGATCTGATGGGGTCTGTGTAAGAAAAAATTGTACTGGAGGAGCTGTGGCAAACTCTATCTTGTAACCTTCGAGGATTATATTTAATAACCATTTGTTCTGAAAGTGACTTTCCCAGTTTTCGTAAAAGTGCGCTACTCTTCCTCCCACTGGGAGCCTGATGTCATTGTTTAGATCCCTGGGATGGGAGAGGAAAGGACACATTTGGTCTTGGCCGCTGTGGTTTGTTCTGCCCCCATCTTCTTTTAGGATAGCTTTTGGACCCCTGTTCGCTCTGTTTTGGGTCTCGAAAGGAACGTTTGAAACGAAAATTCTTTCTTTTTATGGGAAAGTTCTTTTTATTGTCTGAGGACCTTTCTAGCGTTTCATCTAATTTGGAACCAAATAATAATTCCCCCTCACAAGGTATTCCGCACAGTTTAGATTTTGAGGAGGTGTCCCCTTGCCATGTTTTTACCCATATACCTCTTCTGGTAGAGTTCACCAAGGCCGTGGTCCTGGCAGATAAACGGACCGTGTCATCTGCTGCATCTGAAAGATAATTAGCAGCGTGAAATAAGTTATCAAAGTCCTTTAGTATCTCTTCTCTGGGTACCCCTGAAGCTATCTGGGATTGTGTATGAGACAACCAAAGTTTTAAAGATCTGGCTGCGGCTGTAGATGCGACAGCTGGTTTAAATGTTAGTGATGAAGACTCCCATGCTCTTCTTAACAGATTATCCATTTTCTTATCAATGGGGTCTTTTACATTTCCAAAGTCCTCAAACTAGAGATCAGATTTTCTAGAGACCTTAGAAAGAGCGGGATCTAATTTAGGTGACGGCCCCCAGAATTTCTGGTCATTAGGGTCAAACGGATATTTATTGGCAAGAGACTTGGGCCAGAATGCTCTCCTCTCTGGGTTATCCCATTCCCGTTTAATCATATTCTTCAGAGAACTATGTACTGGAATGAAAACAACCTCAGGATCAGATAAACTCTCATACATATGATCGAGGGGTGATAGAGACTTTTCCTCAGTCTTAATACCCATGGTATCACGCATAGCTTTAAGAAATAACTTTAAGGCATCAGTTGCAAAGGCAAATTTATGAGGCTTATCAGTGTCTAACTCCTCTCCTGAAGGAATTTCCTCAAGAGACGATATATCCACCTCTCCCTCAGATAATTCTGAGTCCCCTGAATCTTCACCCCTCTTTCTTTTTTGTAAATTTACGGCAGAGTCCTGCCCTGGGGGAGGTTGAGGTGTAACCGTGACATCACTACTAGATGTAGAAGGATGAGATGGAGGCACCATAGGAGAAGGAATAGGAACAGTCCCAGCAGCTGGAATGTTTGCCTCCTTAATAGCTTTAATGGCAGTAGCCATTTCAGAACGCATCCATCCCATCAAATCTTTAAACACCACGGGTGATTCTTTCTTCATAACTTTGTCAATACATGTTTGGCATAATGATCTAGATGAAGAAGAGGATATTTTCACGGCACAGATGGCACATCTTTTATGATCAGACTTCTGAGCCTGTTTTCCCTTGTCACTCTTATCAGCCTTGTCAGTTGGATCAGATTTGTCTTTATCCGTTTTAGGAGCATTAGGCTATAAAAGAGACAAAGAGAGAGTGTAACTAACCAGCCTCTTATATAAAAAAACTATTTATACATATCTGAAAAAGGAGTCAGCAGATGACACCAACCAGAGAGGCTTCTGAGCCAGGCTCCACAGATCTGGTGGAGGAGGATCCAGCGGCAGTTTCCATGGTCAGGGAATGGATTCTGACCAGGAACTGAGCTTTAAATAAGCCGCCCAATTATGCCACGCCAAGGTAAGCCGCGCCCCTCCTGACAGAGTGCGCTTCCAAAATATGAACCCCCCGTACAACTGCTGCTGTACCTATAGTTCCTCCTTACCTTATGGGCAAGCGAACCGCTCCCTCACCGCCGGGCTCTGGGATGCAACGCGGCTCACTGCCCTCTGAACGCTGGATAGGCTTGCCCGCGGTGACTGAGTGACGTTATCCGGCTGGCGCGATCACGTGATCGGCCTCTTCTTCCGCCGGAAGTGCGTCAGACGCGCCTGTGCGCGCGAGATCCGATGGGGGAAACTATTCGGCCGCAGCTCCGGCGCACGCCGGGTCCCTGACCCGCGATACTCGGCCTGAGTCGTGCAGCAGCTCCTGCCTTACAGACATGGTTGGCTTCAGCTCCCCTGTAGCGTCCTGTGTGGTGGACAGAAAACAACTGACGATTTACTGTGAGTTCCCTATTTATATATGCCTGCCTAATGAATATGCAAATGTCTGTGGTATTTTTAGCTTCCTGTCCATTTGAAGTGGGGAAGGAGACAAGTCTCATGGGTGCTGTCCGAGGACGTTCCTGGGAAACAGAGTTTAGGCGTGATAAAGGGCTTTTCACCAGGGTGCTAACTGTTAGCACCGCTTTGTGAATCAGGCCCATTGTGTTCTAGTATACTATAGATTTAGAGGCATTTTAAAATCTTTCCTTAAAGGTTAACTAATGTTCTAGTGCTACTAATCAGTATTAGAAGTAAATAACCATCCATTTGGTTAAAAACAACAAACACAAAAACAAAAAAAAATGGGTCATATGCAATTTACTTTTTCACCTGAGTTTTCTTCTAGGTGACATTTAAACAACTTGTAAACAAAATGCCGTTTAAACCACCAGCAAGCAAGAACATACTCAGAATAATTCTAAGACTACTATTTCACTTAATTTTTGGTACTTTTTCCATTGCAAAGTGCTAAAAAGTTTATTTAAATAAAAAAGTATTTCCCAGGAGAAAAAGGGCAGGAGAAAAAGGAACGCATATTATGCTGGGCATACACGGGATCGAGGCAGGCTTATCAATCGAGCCGCTGATGGCTCGATTGATAATATCCGACAGGTCCGATGACTCGCCGGATAGATTCCCCGCTCGATCCCCGCGGGCGGACAATAGCGGGGAATCGAGCGAAAGATAAGCAAGCGCCCGCGGGGACGAGCGGGAATCGATCGGGACATGCGGGGATCGATCCGGTGGCTAATCGAGCCACCGGGTCGACCGGTGTATTCCCAGCATTAGCCAATAGCCCATTGTCTTGCACATAGTCTTTGTTATGCAATTCAGAGCAGGACCGAAAAAGCTACAGAAGGTTGACTATTGTAAATAAAGGGGACCTTCAACTATTCCACCATCGTTTTCACAGGCACGCCTTTTTTCCTAGTCATTTCAATCAGTTCTTCACTCCCAGTGGTACTGCAGTTGATTGTGCGCCTGCTGGAACGTACTAAAAAGTGCAGCTGAGTGCAGAGGGAAGCATTCTTTTCAGCTACTGGTTTTGCAGTCACTATTTTTTAAGTAATGCTGTGTGTAGCAAAGCACTATTTCCCTGCCTCTTCCGCCCAGCTAGTGTTTTCTTTCCTACCTGAAGTGCACTATCTAGCAGAGTGTTCTGCGCTGAGAGTGCCATAGCTACCTCCATTACATATATGAAGCTTCATTACATATATGAAGCTTCATATTTGCAATGGGAGTGGGACACAACAGCAAAAACATAGAAGACTTGGGTCCATATGCAATTCACTTTTCACAGGGACAGGACGCAGAGACACTTTTATTAGGTAGGATTAAGGTAGCAACAAAGGGGGTACGAGGCGCCCAGGTGTAGGTGCTTCTCACCTTCCGTTGGAGGGGTGTTTTGGTCCCACGTGGCTCAGCCACTATAAGTACCAGTTTTTTCCATCAGAGAGTGACCATATCCAGCATATACTGGACAAGCAAGTGGAGTCAGGGTTGTGAATCTCCACCTGCTTAAAGGTGGATCCCCGCAGCTCAATGCGCGCACCCCCCCCCCCCCCCGACCCCACAGCCTGGGTCGGGCTCTCGTTCCTCCACTAAAATGGCCGCCAGAGCTGGCCGCAGCTGCGCAGTCCACATATGCGCGAGTGCGGCTCTAGGGCCTCCCCCCCCCCCCCCCGATCATGTGGTTGATTGCCCTCCCGCACAACCCACCTTTGTGAGTACCAATTCTCATTTTTCATATATGCTCCTTTTTGGTGACCTATTGTGCTATGTGGGCTCCCATTGTCTCTGTGTTTAGTCAATTCTTCTTCATTAAGGTAGCAGCTTTTAATTACACTTGTGACATGTTCACATTATATAAAAGCTCCAATTACTTTTCAACTCCGTATACTTGCCTATACCTTCACTGCTTCCAAGGGGTCCCTTCAGGTCTGAATATTTGGTGGGGTCACCTTTAGGAGGTAGAGGTGGCTGTATTTCCAGAGATTTATCATTTATGCCCTCTAGACTACCTTTGGACTGAAACAACAACATAAAAGTTAGACCATCAACTTTCAAAACAAAATAGTAATGCATACAAAATACCACAAAAATGTCACCTTGGAACGGTGTAAGTTAGCCTGGATGCCATTGTCACTGATCTTGACTGTTATCTGCCTTTCTGACAAATCTTGTCGAATAAATGGAGGCTTGAGTGTGATTTGGGGCCTCTTCTTTGGTTCAACCACATATCTTATTAACAAAAGAAAATATTCTGTTAGTCTAGGAGGTGGTTTATGGCACACACGTAGTATAATAAGCAGAATTTTTGAACAAAACATAACCATCCTTCAAATCACAATAAATGCTGCAAGCAATCTGTCCAACTAGTTTAGTTGGCTTCTTTTGAACGGAAATAACTTCTTCAAAGAAATTACATAATTTAAACCTTGACTGTTACTTAGCAACAAAAATTATATTTGGTGATGTAATATTGAATGCACGACTAATCTTTTCAGTATCACGTCAGTTAACAGACTTTATGACAAAGTGGACACCCTGCAAGTCTACTTATTTTGTGACACAGTAAAGATGACTTGCAATCAACTACAATTTTAATCATAAGATAAATGGAGTTTAGTATACTGATTTCACATAGCTTTTTAACATATATGAATGATCCAGAATGTAATAGTCCATGAAGATCAAAAATGTGATGTAAATACAGTTTGGGGGGGAGGGGGGGGGCGCATTAAAAATGTAATTTTAGAAGCATTTATTTATTAAAGAGACTCTGTAACATCAAAAACATCCCCTGGGGGGGTACTCACCTCGGGTGGGGGAAGCCTCCGGATCCTAATGAGGCTTCCCACGCCGTCCTGTCCCACGGGGGTCTCGCTGCAGCCCTCCGAACAGCCGGCGACAGACCCGACTGTCAGTTCAATATTTACCTTTGCTGGCTCCAGCGGGAGGGCGCTGTGGCTACTTTCGGCTCCAAACTACACGGAAATACCCGATGTCAGTCGGGTCCGCTCTACTGTGCAGGCGCCCGGAAACTTGCGCCTGCGCAGTAGAGCAGACCCGACGGCGATCTGGTATTTACGCCTACTTCGGAGCCGACAGCCGTCAGAGCGCCTGCGCAGGAGGCGGGAAGGTAAATATTGCCGTCATCTTTCACGGAGGGCTGCAGCGAGACTCCTGAGGGACGGAGGACGGCGTGGGAAGCCTCATTAGGATCCGGAGGCTTCCCCCACCCGAGGTGAGTACCCCCCAGGGGATCTTTTGACGTTACAGATCCTCTTTAAAGGACATCTGAAGTGAAAAAATAAAATTACTTTTTTATACTTATGTTCTGGATACCATCAAACCTTCCTGATCCTCGCTTTCTCCCATTTTTTCCGCAGTGTTCCTGGTGGAAGCTATTCAACCCGCTTGGTCCAATAGCCTTTCGGCACTGCTCCTGCAGGGTTCGAGTACTTATGAAGATGAATGCATCCATATTGCGCATTCCACGAGCCTGGACTAAGTTCTCGTGGATGCAAATACTTCCAAAGGTTGCACAAGCAGTGCCAGAGCCCTAGAAGATTGACTAGCTTCCGCTGGGGATGGTGCATGAACGATGGGACAGAGCGAGGATCGGAAAGGCTCTATAGTATAGACCATTCCTTCTACATAGGTATGTATAAAAATGCAATATTTTACTTTTTGCTCCAGATTTTCTTTACCTGTTACATGTACATCTCGTTTCAAATCGCCCTACAGCAACTGAATGGCATTCAGATGTTAGCTTTGACTATGTCATTTCAGAAGCTTCCATTTTTTTTTGTAAATATCTCTTGGTGGATGAACTGGAATGTCTAGGGCCACTCCTGTTGCAATGTCTACTTCTAATTTAAAAGAACCTGAAGTGAGCAAACACACTTCAGGTTCGATACATACCTAAGTAGAGGTAAGGCTCTGGATCCTATACAGCCTTCCCAGGCGCTTGGTCCGCCCAGTTGTTGCTGTGCTATCCTGGTTAAAGTTATTCGACCTGCTTCAGTACTTCTGGGGCAGGGGCAGCCTTCAGAACTACTCGCTTCCACGAGCATGCACAGTACAGATGTGCTCATCTTCAAAACAACTTGAGGATGTGACTACTTTCGAACGCTGCCCAAGGAGTACCAAAGATCTAGCAGGATAAATAACATCAACCAGGCAACACTGCAGTAACGATGGAACAGACTGAGGCCTGGAAAACCTCTATGGGATCCAGGAGTCCTCCCTCTACTTAGGAATGTATTAAACCTGAAGTGAGTTTCCTAGCTTCAGGTTTGCTTTAAGCTTCTGGAAAGTGCTAATTACAGGCAGGTTCTTATCCATAATGCAATAGCATTAGGGAGGAATCTAATCATCACAATAAAAACTCTAAACACAGCCAGAGTCACAAAGAACTATCTGCAGTGAAAAGAAGTATACAAGGTAATGCAGCAGATGGTTTGCTCCACAAAGTACTGATCTTGTCGTCATGGAACTACTTGAGGAAGAAGTGAGCCCCATTCAAAAATTACCGTATTTTTCGGACTATAAGAAGCTCCGGACTATAAGACGCACCTAGGTTTAGAGGGTAAAAACCAGGAAAAAAAATACATACTAAACCTGGTGCATCCATGATCCAGGAGTGTCTTATGGACCTTTCCTTCCCCCCAAGATGTCTCTGTCTGTTACACTGCCAAGCTACACTAACCCCAGCTGCCCCCACAAACTATACTAAACTACACTTCACTAACCCCTGCTGCCCCCCCCCACCCGATACACTGTACTACACAAACCCCTGCTTTCCTCCACCTCCCCCTCCCAGCTACACTGCACTACACAACCCCCCTCCCCCCAGCTACACTAACTATCCAATGCAATTACATTAAAGGACATCTCACCAGCCTGGGTGTCCATGCTCTGTAAATGATCCTAAGGAGATGCACAGTGGGGTGGCAACAGCAGCACCAGCGTGATCCACAATGTTTCTAAGTGGCTTAGCAGTAGCTGCTGTAACTACGCAAATTGCTGGTCCTTTGATCTTAATCTTATTAGCGTGCCCCGCAGCAGCGTGATCCATATAATGTTTCTATGCGGCCGATAGCCCCAATGTTGGTCCTTTAATCTTAATCTCTTTAAGTGCCCCACAGCAGCGCGATCCATAATGTTTCTATGCAGCCGATATCCACAATGCTGGGTCCTTTGATCTCTTCCAGCATCAGTCCTGCAGCAGTGCGGTCCCGGGAGACAAGCAATTCAGCAGCTACAGCGGCAGAGTCCTCAGAGGCTTCCGTACTACCCTGTTTACTGGCGCCCTCTCATGACCTGCGGCGCACAGGCACCGCAGGTCATGGGATGATGCACGTTAAGATTACGCGCATCATGGGATGAAGCACGTTAACATTAAAAGGACCAACATTGGGGATATCGGCCGCATAGAAACATTGTGGATTGCGCTGCTGTGGGGCACGCTAACAAGATTAAGATCAAAGGACCAGCAATTTGCATAATAACAGCAGCTGCTGCAAAGCCACTTAACACTGCTGCCTACTACTTCATTTACACATCAAAGAAACAAGCACCACGGGAGGTAGAACTGTAACATTCGGACTATAAGACACAGTAACTCCCCCCCCACACACACACTTTTGGGGGAGAAAAAATGAGTCTTATAGTCCGAAAAATACGGTATACAGAAAGCAATAGGTTGCAATAATTTCAACCCACAGTCTGATAGATGTACAGGCACCCCTTAGTCTCATCTCATGTCATTCCATTAAAGCGTACCAGAACGGATACGTGATAGGATCAAATAAACATGGGTACATGTAGTACCTATCCTATATAAAGTTTGCCAGTGTTCACTTTATATTTTTTTCAGTGCAAGAGTTCAAAAAGCAGTGCTTTTACCAATGCAAACGAGGCAGAAAACAAAAAGGTAACTAGAAGGCAAAACACTTATCTGTCTGCAAACAGACTCCTGATAAAGAGTTAAGCCCCATACACATGCTCAACAGCGGTCTTTTATGCAGCACAATTATCAAACAACTTTTGTTGTGAAACAAGTTGAAACAACCCCAAAAAAAGTTGCTTGCTATTGCTCCAACAACTGATAAAACTAATACAACGTCAATTCAACAGTTGGGATTGACGTTTTATCAGTCTTATCAGTTGTGTGAACAATAGCAAGCAACTTTTTTTGGTTGTTCAACTTGTTTCACAACAAAAGTTATTTGATAATTGTGCTGCATAAAAGACAGCTGTTGAGCATGTGTATGGGGCTTTTGAGTTGAATAAACTAAAATCTACCTCACACTGTCATGGCTGCTAACACTTCACATTGGAATTGAAGACCTTAAACTGAAAGCAAGAATGTGACACTGCAGGAAAGGTCTATTTACCTTTAATATTACACATACAATTAATTAGCTCAAATGTATTTTCACCTTGGGCTTAATTTAAATCTAGCACAGCTGTATGCATGTGTAGGGGGCAATACATTTTACATCTTGCTTTGTGCAGATGTATAAAGCAATGAGAACCGAGTACTGAGAATTCTTGGTATCTACTGTAACACCAAGCTTCAATTTTTTTTTAATTCTGCAGATTATATATTCACATTAATTCTGTCAGATATGTTCCGCCTCCAATCACTTGTGCTTACCTGGGTGACAGTGGACTGCATAGCACATGCTGTATGTTCCCACAGCATCCTCTGGTAAACGGATTGACACCCCCACGGAACTTCCCTGTTACCTGGAGAGATTTGAAAAATAGCCTTATGGATAATAAACAGTAAAAGGGGAAATTAAAAAAGCAAAACAAAAAAAGGAGGTAGGTAATAAGCATTGCCAAAACTTGCATTATTTTTATTACCTGTTCATTGGTGGTGCGGCCTCGTACAACTAACACAATATGGAATCCTGTGAGGCCGATAACAGGAATGAAGAACAGTCCCGCCACACACATCACTGAGATCCTGGACACACTGGCTAAGGAGATTACTTTCATACTGCTTGGATAAAATAATCTACTCAAATTTTTAAGTGAAACTACACAAAAAACAAACACCCACATCAACTGTTTTTCTGTGCTTCTATATATCTATGTAAGCAGATCAAGCAAGAACACTTAACAGTTCTGCATCAATGCTTTATGTAAATGTTAATGCTAAGGCATAAAATAATTTAACAATTGCATAAAGAAGTGAAAAAAAGAATTAGACCTGCTTTTCAAGTCACTGGAAGGCAAACTTAGAGGGGTTACATTGAACTCATTGCATTCGCTTGTGAATTTCTTGACTTCCATATAACTAATCACTTTGTTAACCAGTTCGCATTCAGTCGTTTTTCGCTTCATGCATCCGAACAATCTTCACCTCCCATTCATTAGCCTATAACTTTATTACTACTTGTCACAATGAACTGATCTATATCTTGTTTTTTCCGCCACCAATTAGGCTTTCTTTGGGGGGTACATTTTACTAAGAGCCACTTTACTGTAAATGCATTTTAAAAGGAAGAATAAGAAGAAAACGGAAACAAATCATTATTTCTCACTTTTCGGCAATTATAGTTTTAAAATAATACATGCCTCCATAATTAAAACCCACGTATTGTATATGCCCATTTGTCCCGTTTATTACACCATTTAAATTATGTCCCTATCACAATGTATGGCGACAATATTTTATTTGGAAATAAAAGTGCATTTTTTCCGTTTTGCATTCATCACTATTTACAAGCTTATAATAAAAAAAAAAAAGAAATATTTCATCTTTACATAGATATTTAAAAAGTTTAGACCCTTAGGTAAATATTTGTGTTTTTTTTTTTTTTTTAATTGTAATGTTTTTTTTTTTTTTTAATTAAACATTTTATGTGGGTATTTTTGGGAGGGTGGGATTGAAATTGTATTTTTTTTGTAAATATGTGTGTATTTTTATTTTTATTTAACATTTAGATGTAGTTTACTTTTTGGCCACAAGATGGCAGCCATGAGTTGTTTACAGTGACGTCACTCTAAGCGTACCACGTACGCTTAGAGCGACATAGGAAGCAGAAAAAGCGTAGCTTCCGAGAAAAGCTGTCGCTTTTTCTGCGGGGGAGAGGAATCAGTGATCGGGCACCGTTGCCCGATTCACTGATTCACTGGCTAACAAACCGCCGGCCGATCGCGCGCGCGCGCGATCGGCCGCGTGGACGCGCAGGAGCGCACATGGCTTCCTGGACGTGAGTTTCACGTCCAGGAATGTGAAATAGTTTGCCAGGAAACGGTTTTTCTATACACAATATCTAATCTAATATGCCCTTTGCTGTTCAGCTAACATATACACTCAAATGGACTTGCACATTGACTACAAATAGTATAACCTGAGAATCGCTTGTACTAACAGAGAAATGAAACACCCTTGTGTATAAGCATTTTAGAACACAAGACAATTTTAACACGATGGGCCTGATTCACTGCAGTAATATTGCCAGCAGAGTACTGCACGTTGTGCAATCAGCACACGTCGTGGCACTCGGGTTATCCATGTACTGCAGGTTGTGTTGATTGCGCAACAAATGGTACTCTGCTGGCATTAGTGCCGGTAAAAATACAGTGCGCTGGCTGCACATGCCAATGTAACATGAATCAGTCCCAATGTGAGTTGTAATGTGTACTGTGTCAGATATTGCTGTTTTTACCCATGCAATTCCTACAATACATGTGTATTGTGCAGAAACACGCAGAAGAATGCGTGTTAGGAAAACCAAATAAGTTTTCACATAGATGATTGAACCTGCTAATTGCAGAATGTGAGCAGGGCATTCGGACAGACTAATGCATTACCTTATAGCACAATGCCTAGTGTGTCAAGTGTGAACAAGGTCTAATCTCACTCATGAAAGGTGTGTACACAAGCATGATTTTTCCTCAATTTGAGTCGCCCACCAGGATCAAACTTGATCTTGTGAGTGACACTGCAGGGCCCCTATGCTGTACAGATGCTTTACTAGCCTGAGCCGAGGGGCAAGTTCTGTTTCTATGAAGAAGGGAGGAGCGATGACCACAAGGAGGGGGACAATGGACTGCCAATTTTCACTTAAGGATTTGACATGCCAGATAACTACGTGCCCTCAGGAGACCCCTGTATACACTGTGGATTCCAAGCCCTGACTTGCCCCCAAGGCTCAGAACAGTCTAGCATCTGTATGAGGTTTTAGCCTAGCACACATACAATTGGATCCAAAGAATCAGAAAAAAATGTTAAGTTAATGATACATTTTACATGGCTGTGTCTAAATTACAAGTGAAAACGCCAGCAGACAGGATACGTAATACTAGTGTGAGCTTCTCCCAACATCTCCAGGTGGTGGAGGACAAATATGAGGCCAAATGAGAAGACCCCGACCATATGAGTGCTAAGAGACAGCAGAAAAAGGAAGAAATAGCGGTAATTCCTGCGTCCTATGCAGTTATTCACCCAGGGGCAGTGATGGTCAAAATCCTGCGAATAAAAAAAGCTAGTTTAAACACATGATATAATATCAGATTCAGAAAAATATAATTTATTTATAGGCTGTTTCAGTAGAGGAACTGTGCTACTTCAAACATTAGTGCAAATCCTCTTAGCAAAATGCCATAGCCTTCATTTCACAAACTGCAAGCTTTATTAATAATCGCTGTTCTCTTCTTAATGTTACCTGCAGCCCTTAAAGGGAAGGTTCAGGGAGTGGGTAAAAAAAAAAAATCCATATCCACTTACCTGGGGCTTCCTCCAGCCCGTGGCAAGCAGGAGGTGCCCTCGCCGCCGCTCCGGAAGCTCCCGGTGGCCGACCCAACCTGGCCAGGCCGGCTGCCAGGTCGGGCTGTTCTGCGCTCCAATCTGCGCCTCACGGGGGCACGCTGACTTCATCGGACATCCTTCGGGCTGTACTGCGCAGGCGCAGAACTACTGCGCCTGCGCAGTACAGCCCGGAGGACGTCCGATGACGTCAGCGCAACCCCATGAGGCGGAGTTTGGAGCGCAGAAGAGACCGACCTGGCAGCCGGCCTGGCCAGGTTGGGTCGCCACCGGGAGCCTGCGGAGTGGGCACCTCCAGCCAGCCACGGGCTGGAGGAAGCCCCAGGTAAGTGGATATGGATTTTTATTTTTTTTACCCACTCCCTGAACCTTCCCTTTAAAATGCATTCGAGGCGGCATGATGAGATAGACGGTATGTAAAGTACAAAACAGATTCATAACCAGGCTGTTTTACTTGTTTTATTTTGCTGCCTGAAAGAGTTAATTTCTAGGCATGGAAGTGGCAGCTTCTGTCTTGTCGATACCTTGTCAGGAATATAGTAAACATCACTGATAAGCAAAATACAGCCATGAAAGTTTTCCTGGCAGAATACAACTTGAGGGCAGGTAGAGGTAAAATACAGGAACTATTGACATTTTTTTAACTCCGAGACACTATAGGCTGAAACTGATTAGACAGTAAAACATTCAACCTACTTTGTAAATGTTTAAATATAAAGGAAAACTATGGGATACTATAAAAAAAAAAAAAAAAAAAAAAAAAAAAAAAAGCCATTTTTAGGAGTAGAAGAATAGATAGAATGGTTTATCTCATCAATTAATTTTCACCTCGGGTTCACTTTTAGCATATGAGCCTGTGCCCCTTGCAGAATCCTAGTCTAATGCCGGGTACACACTGTGCGTTCCCGCACTCGATGCCCCGCTCGAATCCCAGCCGCTCGATTATTTCCGAGCGCATTTTGATGATTGTTAGGTCGATTCTCATGCAAAGTATGCCAAATCGACCTAACGATCCATCGAAACGGGAATCGTACATGTCGGAAATAATCGAGCGGCGGCATCCGGGTGTCTTGTTTCAAATGCTTTTCTGCAAACGTGCAGAAAAGCATTTGTTGGCGTTTCCCGGCGTGCAGCATTTTTCATCAACGCAGGAGGGCACAGAAGCGTGGCGGTAAATGATCCTGGAAGCAATATGTTCGGCAAAGTGCCGGACAGATGATAGCAAAAATCAGGATCAAAATGTGGAGTTTGTACAATCAATGGTTAAAGACGGTTAGCGATTGTACTGAATGGACAGCTCTCTCTAAGGTGGTTGTTTAACATCGTAGAGATGTTTGTGTGACCCAGCCCTAACTGCCATGAGGAACAAGGCACAGTTCTTTCCTACTGAGCGTGAGTGACTGCAGCTCAATTGCTTTGAGCCCTCCAGGAGAAAAGCGCAATACAACTGTTATTTGTCTTTATTGTTTTAATGGAGTCCAGAGCTTACCTCCACACAGTTGTCACAAACACTGCAATGGGAGCAGCGAGGTGGGCGGTAGAAATGGCAGGTAGCGCACCACTTCATCCGTACTTGTATTCTTTTGATCTCCACATTCTTGTAAAGGGGAGCTCGGAAGTCATCATCCTTATCCTCATCCTCATCAGCTTAGGGTTGAAAAAAACAATACACAAAAGAAGTTTAATTTACCTGGCATTAACAATGAAATCATTTTCATTTTATACACAGGTGGTTACTCAAAAGTTCAATTCATTTGAGATGCTGCACGCCTCTAGCTTCACACCTAAGAAGAAGATGCCACAAACTTTGATCTGATAAAAGCGCAGAAAAAAACCTTATGCTTGGGACACAACATTCAATTTCCCATGAGATTGATGGTACAATCAATTTTACTACATATATGATCTGGTCCCGGGATCAATTTTGTGCAGTAATTATCAGAAAATCTATACAGTTAATCGATTGAGAGCAGATCGGGCATGTCAGATATGATCAGTTTGACCAATCAACCTGACGGGAAAATGTAATGGTGCATACAAGGCATTACATCGAAACATCTTAGGGCCCCTGTTCCACGTGAAGCTGATGGCGGTACATTTATGCCTGTTAGATGCTGCTCTTGGCCGGGTACTTCCTAGTGCTCAACTCATGGGCTCAACTCTCAACTCATGGGCTTAGCAATTTTATAATGCAGCTAATAGGGGCTAGAGGTGATGAGCTAATAGACAATTCTGTGCAGCTGCCATTACCAGTTGGGTGTCACCACCTTGCTACATAGTGTGACAGGGTCGTGTCAAACTACGTGTGGCTCATCAGAATTGGAAATATTGGCTGACAAAACTGTCCTCATATGGATTTCAACTCTGTACCAGCGGTTGGCAGGAGCAGCACTTTATGTATGGAACAAGGCGTTCTCATATTAATTATAAAATTGGTTTTGTCAAAGCTTTATTATTTTTAAAAAGTGACCAGCAAAACTAAAGCATTACCATATCCTATGTAAGGTCATTTGGTCAAAATTCTTGTTATTGCGCCCCGAGTAACCCTTGGAGTCCATGAACATTTAAAACAAAGCTGATGAGTCACACAAGACAACATTTTGTAATGTGAACTTCCCTGGCCTGGAGTATATAAATTTACAAGAAACTAGATGTAGGAAATGACATTTCATATCCAGCGTCAAACGTCCATTTAACTCTCCGTATAAAGAACAATTTCCACAAACAGGTTTAAGCCCAGAGAAACCAATAGGAATCCTCAATTTATTTAGAACTTGAATGGGTGCTCTTAGTAACTGCCCCACTTTTGCTGTAATTTTCTTTACACCAGTGTTGATTGCAGCATAATTAACAGACAACTGATCAGGGCTACCAGAGCAGATATTAGGCTGTGGTACAATTGTCAGGAAGGTCAGTACTGCATGTCAAAACGACAAACCATCTAGGGCTACAATAATTGCATATACCGGTAGTAACAGAGTGGGTGCAAAAAGCAATGCTGTAGTGTAGCTCAACACTGTCCAAATGATAGCCCAAAAGCCACATCCGGCCCGCCTGCTCTTTCCTTTTTTTTACCTCCGTGCCTGTCCTCAATCTCTTTATATTGAATCCTTCATTCAGAAGATGATAAATACCGGGGGGAAAGGGCGGAGCAAATAAAAAGCCAAAGCTCTGCCCTTGACATCAGGTTTTTTTTTCCTCATTAAGGGGTTGATTCATTAAACATCTGTAATATTACTGTGCACGCACAGTACACTAGAAAAAATATACAAGATTCCAGAACCTGCTTCAAATACACTTAAATCCTTATATAGACAAACTACAACACTGAATCAGTTGAGGGAACTGATTCACAGTTACATAGTTATTTTGGTTGAAAAAAGACATACGTCCATCGAGTGTTGTAGTTCTCCTACCTAATAATTGGCAAGTGTCCCTGCGTCCCATGTCCGTGTGTCAGTGCTTTGTGTCATGTGCACGGAGGGACGCAGAGACACTGCCGAGAGCTGGTGGGGAATGACGTGGGGCAGAGGACGACAGGTCCCGAAGGGGGGCAAGCGGGTGCACGGCGTGCAACATATGCGCGCCAATAGAGAAACCAGTGCGGGCAGGGCGGGGGGGAAGGAAGGGCGCCACCACAGCCTACTGCTCGTTTTTAAACAGGCCTTAGGACTAGTTCTAAAGATTTACCGGTAAGTGTATTTGAAGCAGGTTATGGAATCTTGTATATTTTTTCTAGTGTTTACTATATTTCCAGTACCTGTGTGCTCCAGGGCTCATCTTACAGTTATTCCACACGCAAGTACCACGAAATATGCTAGTAGGGTGACCCACAGTACTCCAGTAGCGCGACTGTTACTACCATAATGTGTGCATTACCAATGTAGTGGGTGCAGTACTAAAGTACCGTGGATCATGCTAGTAGCGTATCTGGCGGGACTTGCTCGCGGAAGTAATTGTAATATTGCTGTACGTGCATGTACGGTACTTAATGAATCAACCCCTAAGTCCTCTATTCGGAGGACATATGCAGTGATTGGTGTGGGAGGGAAGGGGCAGGAAAAGGTAACCGCCGATTGGTGTGGGTGGGAATGGGGACTAACATTAAATCAGACCACCTTAAAAAAATCAGTAATTTGTTATAAAACATTTTATATTAGCCTCACTGTTTATACATTTAGGAAGGGCTTTTTTTCTGGGGATACAAGCAAAGCCACGGTGGTATCAGCCCTTTTGATCTGAATATTTTCCACTATCGGTAGCGCGCGAACTCAATTTATTGTGACCGACTCTTCACCATGTAGCTAAAAAATGTTTGGCCCTCCATGTCCATGAATTTAGACAGCACTGCAGTACGTTTGCCCTTAAAGAGAACCCGAGGCGGAGTTCTTACAACACAATCCCCATACAGAGGCTGGGTCTGTTTATAGAGCCCAGCCACTGTTGCTATTTAGCTTCCCCCAAAGCCCCCCTTGCGGGCTGAGACCCCATCCGCGCTATGCGGCTGTGTTTACCTCACTAATGTCAGTCTCCGCTCTCCCCCGCCTCCTGAATCGCTCTGGCCCCGCCCGCGTCCCTTCCCTCCAATTGGAGGGAAGGGACGTGGGTGGGGACCGGAGCAATTCAGGAGGCGGGGGAGCGGCGACACTGGCATTAGTGAGGTAAACACAGCGCGCTGCGACACGCTGCATGTCGACAGCGCAGCTGTGTTTTATGGGGTTTCACAGCGCACAGGGGGGCTTTGGAGGAAGCTAAACAGCAACAGAGGCTAGGCTCTATAGGCAGACCCAGCCTCTGTATGGGGATTGCGTTGTAAGAACCCCGCCTCGGGTTCTCTTTAAAGGCCTATTTCAACTAGGGAATGTGATCGCATATGCAAACAGACAAATCGGGTAGAAGCCAAGGCAGCAATATGTAAGGTGAGAACAGTTGTATCCCAGGTATCCCAGCTTCTTTCTACATCATAAAACAAAATCTCCACAATAAGCCAATTAGCCTTGCCTAAAAAAAGGTAGCCTCAGATTATTATTACATGTGACTGAGTAAGGAGTGGATGTACAATGATAAGGACGTTATCATTCAAGTGTCCCTAGAGCACCGATTGTTTCTATATTCCCTGAGAAGTCAATTGTGCAAATCAATATAGTGTGATGATCAGAGCAGAGGTCTGCTCGATTCTGGCATGGATTTGGAGGTTAAAGTCCTGGATGGTGACTATTGTTTCAATTTAGCAACATCACTGTTGTGCAGATTCGTTTGGGATCCAGGACTGACATGTTTTGGGAGAAGGGTGGGCCTTGCACGCCACTCATCCAAGTCTAGGCCTGAGTCTGGCAGATGGAAGGTTAATTGGTTCACCTGTGTGAATTCGCATAAGAGGCTGCATCACTCAGTATGCAGTGGATTGTTTGTTGGGGCAAAGAGGCTCCTGAGAGTCTGGCAGCAGGGAGACTGCCAGGCATACTGAAGCAAGAGAAGCTGTGTGAGGTGCTGGAGGGGAATTGGACTCCAGTACCGAGAATCTAGGAGAATCCTGAATAGGTGAGTGGCCGTGGACTGCCATTAGGCCCGTGGCAGGGTGTCACTCACAAGCCAGTGTGGCTGCAGAAGGCAAGAAGCCTGAGATAGAGTTGGTACAGACAAAGAAGGTTGTATATTGTGTGTCACACACTACCACCCTACTGAACACCCAGTGTGGTGTATGTTTGTTGCTGTTTATCTGACAAAAAGTGCTCTTGCTTTGCTTTAACCCTAAAAAGTCTCACCGTCTGGTATGTTGTAAGCCTTGATGCTGCTGACCTACTCTACCAATGAGCTACAAATCCCCCAGAATATCACAATATAAATAGAGAAACAAAGCTGTACATATTAAAAAATATAGGTTTCTACTCTACATCTTCATCAGGACACATCTGAGTATTGCACTGAGGTGGTACCGTACACAATGATGATCAAGAGTGTACAAGGAGTGCAGAGCATTCAGCTGCCAAGGGAGACAGATTGGAAATATCGCCTATGTATCCTCCACATACCAGAACTTGTCTGTACACTGAAGGTGAAAGCAGAACTGCCTTGTTACTATAGCAATGCTACTATAGTAACTGTACAGCCAGCACTGTATAGACAGACAAAAGAAAAGAGGGCTACTTAGAAAAAAAAAATCAACATCAAGGAGATAAAGACATCAAGGAAATGTAAGGCACAAAGGAGTAGGAAAACACCTGGGAATTTTGGATGGTAGCAAGAAATTACACACTATGGTGGGGTGCAAGAGAGGGAGTGTTCGTTTTAAGCGCCAACGTCTTGGTGCTGTATGATTTTGATGCAGATGAGGTGGTGATACCAAGAATTAATATAACATTTGATAACATTTGCTGGTTTACACTAAGTGATCCTCAAAGTCTAACCTTAACTTTGACCCTTGACCTATCTTTAACAGACTGAAATCCATATTAATATGTTCAAGTGTACTGTCAGTCTATTGAATTCTGGAGCCAGCAGGAAATAAATAGGGGGCTACTCCACTGACCATTAGACAAACACTCAAACGTTAGGAGCCAGCTGCAATTTGTGTCGAGCTTCAAGAACTTTGGGAATTTGACAGTCCCGGCTTAACTTTTTCAATGACAAGTCACCAACATGACACTAACAACAATTCATCAAACAAAATCCTTGAGACCACCTTCAGGCAAAACTGACAAACCATTAGCAGACAGTATTTCTGTATAAAGCGTAAACTATACATGTATGGTACTGGAGTTTGTCACCCACAAGCAAAGGAGTTACAGGCAGATTTGTTCAGTGCTTCCTGTCTATCTGCTCTAGAAGTGTGAAACAACTGACTTATGCTGGTTGCTCATACTAGCTGATACTTCACTGAACAAACTGGGAGTTGAGGACGACATGAGAAAATGCAAATAAAGCAGGAGTGAAGGCACAACCATCAATTCATCTAGCCATGATTGGTAAATCGGCCAAAGAGACAGATCTCTCTCTGATCGAATCTGATTAGAGAGAGATCGGTTGGCTGCTCATACACCGCAGGCTGATTCCCAATTGTTTTCAGCATGAAATCTCTTGTGCATTAACCTCCCTGACGTTCTGTTTCCCCAGGATTTCTGTGCAAAAGGTGATCCAATTAATTTTCATAACTTTCTTTCCTGTAACTTGCCAAAATGTGTCAAATAAGGGTCTGGTATACAGTGCAGAAGAGTATTGACGTGTATGCACATCATTCCACGTCAATACTGTTCCCAGCATGTTTTGTATTGACCTGCATAACCGCCAATACTGCTAGGAAGGTTAAGCGAGTCCGCCATCTTCTGCTTACCGTTTCTCCATTTGCGGTTCTCACACTGCCAACATTTAGCACATGCCGCATGAAGTCACACATGCTCCACGTGCTATACGCCAGCAGCATGTGCGCCGCAAATGGAAGCGGAAGATGGATGGGCAACACAGTGGGCATAGGACAGAATGTATAAATGCACACACGGGGGGCACATTTATACACTAGGGGGACAGCAGCGCCAGGTGTTTTGTCGCTCATTCCAATAGCGCTATGAATTTCCTAAAGTCCTCCTTGCTCTTTCGGTGGCCTGAAGTGTCGGCTAGTGTCAGCTTCTAGTGTGAGGCGCTTATTTTAGACTTTCATTTGATAGACAAGAAACACAAAAGAGGAAACTGACATGTTGCTGGATTATGAACTCCAGCACGTGCATTCTTCAAATTATACAAATAAAAATACTGTCTGGTACATTTCCTCAAGTGTTCCAAGCTCTGTCGGTGGCCTGAAGTGTCAGCTAAAGTCGGTATCTGTATAGTTGGGGAATGGCAATCTAATGATCTTGTATATTCGCGTATGGTTTTATAGTACTGGTAGACTCCAACTTACGAGCACCTGACTTACGTATGACCCACAGATACAAATGGCCTGAAAATGTGAATTTTGATTGTGAGAACAAGATGTATTTTTTTTTTAAATAAATGTTTGAGTCACAATAGTACAAACTGTATAATCACTTAATCCAGCACTCTGATACACATTACGTGTTACAAAGCGTAATATCAAAAATGAATATTTGGATGTCACTATGCAGAATGATGACTCGTTTTATGCTGGCTTGTGTCAACAGTAAAATTAGAACAAAAGGCATAAAGTGGGAAAGGGATGAAAAGGTAGGATTGAACACAGAAAGTAAAAGGTATACGGGGGGTTCCTGCACATTGGGCTAAACTTCAAGCTTTTGAGAAAATTAAATTTTATAAAGTTCAAAGAAAATATGTTTTTAAACCAAGAAAACTACATTTTGCTGCAGCACACTGAGGGCACAGGTGAACAGGTGACACTGAAGGCAGAGGGAACAGAGGTGACACAGAACGAGCATAGAGGAGGTATAGGGGACAGAAATGGCGCAGTGTTTCAACTTATGGACAGATTCAGGTCAAGAACAAACTTACAGTCCTTATCTCGTTCGTTAAACGAGGACTACCTGTATTGTCTGAACAGGAAGCAGCAAATTGTTAAAGCAGGAAGATTAGCCATACTATGCCAGGAAAAAAAAAACATATACAGGTAGATAAATACTTGATCTACTTCCATAACAAATGTATTGTACTGTCCACGTTTTGATTCCAGTGAATTGTATATAGTAAATGAAGAGAATTCTGTTCCTGGTGGGGGCCATGTCTTTTGTCCACAGCTGAGGCTAAATACTGATGTAATTCTTCCCTTAAAGTGGATCCGAGATGAACTTTTACTCCTTGCATAATTGTGTTCCTTACATATAGTTTATAGGGCATTCCTCAAGCCAAATACTTGTTTTGTTTTGTTTTAATACCCTAATTTCCTATAAACTAAACAAACCACACCCACAGCTTCTCCAGAGTGCCTTGGCGCTTGCAAGGGATTGTGGGATTTCAGTCTGGGCGGGTTAAAATAGGTGTTACTAGCTATAGATTTCAGAGGCAGAGTTTTCACAATCTGAGAGCTGCAGTGCAGATACAGATCAGTTGCCTGTGTAATGGAGGAGATAAGAGTGGAGTTTTCACAGAATATGCATATTAGCATGCCTAGATACAGATAAGCTTGCTTGTGTGTGTAATTGTGTAATAGTGACAAGCAGAAAACATGTCTGCTCCCATTGTATCACAGGGAAAAATATTAATATACTGTTGAGGCTGTTTGCAGCTAGATTTGCTGTGTAAACTATCTAAACTTTAGATAAGATATATAGACAATTCACTTGTTATATTTAGTTTTTCATCTCGGATCCGCTTTAAAGTGGATCCGAGATGAAAAACTAACTATAACAAATAACTTGTCTATATATCTTATCTAAAGTTTAGATAGTTTACACAGCAAATCTAGCTGCAAACAGCTTCAATAGAATATGATTATTTCTTCCTGTGATACGACAGCAGCCATGTTGTTTGTAAACATTACACACAGGCAAGCTTATCTGCATCTTCAACACTCAGCCTGTGAAAAAAACCTAATCCCCTCCTCCCCTCTGCCTCTGAAATCTCTGGATAGTAATACCTCCCCCTCTTCCTGCCCAGACTGAGCTCCCATGAGCCCTTGCTAATGTCTGAAAATGCCAAGGCTCTCTGAAAAACTGTGGGCGAGGCTTGTTTAGTTTATAGGGAATTAGAGTATTAAAACAAAAACAAAAGTATTTGGCTTGAGGAATGCCATATAAACAATAGGAAAGGAACACAATTATGCAATGAGTAAAAGTTCATCTCGGATCCACTTTAACTTTTTTCTCCTCCAATCGCTGAGCCACCTCAGCCTTGCTTGTAAAACACAAATATACAGTGGATCCGGTTTCAGATAAACAGCCAGGCAGGGAAATAAAGGGAAGAGGAGGAATATAGTATAGATAAAAAGAACCCCCAGCATGCAACTGTTTGGCACTGACTACTAGAGGGCCAGTGCTCCTAAAATATGTGATAACTCCAAATCATAACAGCAGAAAAACTTTTGAAAGTTTTGAATGCAGGATTAGCATCTTTATCACTTCATACACTCAGACCAGTTGCTGTTAAAATTTGATTTTTATGGTGACAATCCCACTTTCATGAAGATACCACAGTGTTCAATCATCCACATAAAACGGCGCTAACACTAATCAAATTCTCACCTCAACATTCTCTTGTAATCTGACCTTGTTAAGCAATGAAAGCAGCGATATCGATCAGCATTCATGGGCTCAATAATAGATGGACAATGAGGCTACACAAAAATATGTAACTTTCTCCCCTCTTTAGATGAACTGGTAGCTGTCAGAATGATTTCTTATGCCAACAATAAAAGCAGCAGACTTAAAAACAAACTTACAAAATGAGTTTCCCAACACAGGAAGTTTCCAGAGCAGGATCTGTTGTCACGATTGTTCCTATTTGGCTTTTCTGGACGCACTAACAAATGACAAGTAAAAAGTGCAGCTTGCCATAGCTATGGAGCATAGCACTCCACTACAAACCTCCTACATAGGATAAACAGCCTATGCAATAAGAGGAACAGATCTAAATTATGTTTTTTTTATGGATCTAATTTACTGTCATTTGATCTCAGTAAAGCTTCTGAATGGGGAGGGTCTCCTCACTTCCTCCTACAAATGATTGCAAAATTACCTTTAGAGTAATATAAGGAAAATAAGCTCAGAGGAGTTAACCCCATTCCATGAGACAATGTGAAAAACAAATATTTTCTTGGCAGGAGATAAAACGGATTCTACAGGATGTATTTTGTCAGTCCATCAGAAAAGAAAAGAGAGCACCAGTATGGCAAGGTAACTTATGGATCAAACTTTCAATCTACAATAGAAAAAGTCTTACAATAGGCTACCAGATTTCAGCCTCAGCACTCTAGAAGCAATACGTTTTCGTTTCTTTTACAGCATGTATATTTTACAAGAGACAATACTATTTACCTTTTCCAATCCCTCTCCAGCATAGGTCTGCCACTAAAGGTGCTCTTACCAAATAAAATACAGCAGTGTGTCCTCTTCTTTAGACCAAAATGTCAGACTAAAGCCTCATCTTTATGGTACAATCTATTAATTTCCAACTGTCCAATCGGATAGCGATTTTGCAATGGATTTTGGGTACTTAATGCAAAATCTATCGCAAAATTGTTCTGAAACAATTTGGACATCTACACACAATGCAATTTCTTATCAGATCACCGGTCGATCTGATGGAAAATTGTATTGTGTAGATGAGGCTTTAGGCTCCTTTCAGACGGGCGGCTGAACTGTGTGTTTGCCGAGCAATTCAGCCCCCCCCCCCCCTCTGCCGCCCGCCAGTGCAATTCCGATGCAATTTAAATGCAACCAAACTGCAGCAGTTGTAACACCACACGTGTCAAGTGTTGATATCTGGTGATGTTACTGGGCGGCGGAGGAACGAGACAGGTCGAGTCTGAGTGCGGCTGCGCTCTGATCTCACTCAGTGGGGGGATGGGGGCTCCTGTACCGTGCCGTACTGGGCGGCTGGTGCAGGAGAGAAGCTGACAGGCGGTGACTACACTTTTTGTCAGCTGCCTGTGTGGAAGGCCCCTAAGTCCCACACTTTGTCCCGCCTCCAGCTCCACTGCATAATTACATCCTGCCTCTTTGTATAGATCCTTTCCAGGAAGTGCTTTTGTAAAGAATAAAAATAGATACTGAGAATCCCCCATGAAGAAATGGGATAGTCTAAATTCTGTCAGGTCTGTCAATTTTCTACTAACTACTGTAAGTGACAGCAACATAGAAAAGTAATTTATAGCTCCCTTTACTCTGAATGAAGCATACTTTTAAGACAATGCACTTGTTCACGCCAGTTTAATGCAGTGAAGTGTGCTAAAAAAAAAGTTATTTGCTCTGCAAAACACAGCAAGCAGCGGGTTCCAGGCATGCTGAGAAATGCACAAACGTATGATGTGACACTATGATGAGCTTAACGTTTAAATACAACAAAATGCTGTGTGTGGACTACTTTACGCATTTATCCAGGCAGAGGTTCCTTTTATATTTATGGGAAGAGTGCACAGCAAGGGAATCGTACATGCAACGTGATGCAGTATTAGAACGAAACATAATGATTCTATTGTTATACAGCAAAGCAGGGTTAATGATCTTCAAAGTAGGGAAAAGCAAATGCCATGTGCTGTAAACTCGGTGAAAATGATTCTCATTGTATTGTGGAATAAATGGCAGTGTCCTGCCCAGCACTGATAACTGCAGCCTTGTGGTCTTATTAATATTGATTGCATGGAGCCAGTGTTGGGTTCAGTTCGAGGTCTCCCTGTGATGTTAGCACTGGTGAGAGACACTGCCTATACAGCAGATGGAAATCAGCTTCCGCAATCACAACACATAATTAATTACCAGATATTACAAGACTCAACAGTTCACAGATCTGATGAGCAACAGAGAAGTTCTAAACTGATCACTACGTTGCCTGATGCCAGTCCATTGCCAAAACCATTATTTATTGCTTCTAATACACATTCCCTAGCAATAAATGAAAGTAAAATGGCTTACCTCTTGGGAAGATACCTGGATCCATAAAGGTTGCCATGCTGAAGTTTGCAAGCACAAACAGGAACACGAGTCCATTATACACTGGGATGGCTGGAGAGATTTCTCTCGTTAGCCAGGGACACCTGTAGAACAGAAAATAAGGCTATAAGAGTACAGAAAATTGAAAAAACTGAAAACAGAAAGCTTGAGAAATGCCATTGTTGCACGTAATGGATTTAAAGAGGTACATTAACCCAGGATTCATCCCAATCAGTAGCCGATACCCCCTTTCCCATGAGAAATCTTTACCTTTTCTAAAATACATGGCTAGATGTTAAGACCATGGTCCTGACAGTAGTTTACTCAGTGCATTGTGAGAAATAAGCTCTGTTTCCAAATGCCAAGCAAGCCAAAGCTCCCTCTGCGGAATGTTTGTTTACTGAGCGTTCTATGCACAGAGCTGCACCTGACACTACTAAAGACTTGGTCACCTGGTTTAAAATTTCAGAATGTAAATCAGGGAGAGGAAGGCATACACAATGTACAAACAATGACTCAATCTATAAACTATGAATATTGTCAAAATAAGCAATTGTATTCATTATGTTATTTTCACTATAGTTCCTCTGTAAATCAGTTCAGAAGGCCACCTTATCTCCTACAGGGCCCTGTACCCACTCACATAAGACGATACCTGCAGGCACTGGGGGTTAGTGCTCAACAGAGATGGTCAAATGAGATGCTAATCATTTCAAATTTTTTGTTTATTTTACGCAAATTATGCAGCTTGGAAATGGACCAATTAAATGCAAGTAGCCCATGAAAATAATTTTTCTAATTTCAAGCTACACACATTGTATGAAATTCACATAAAATAGGCATTAACCTGAAATTTGTAGCATCTTATTGACCATTTTGGTGCTGATGTAAATACTGCACCACTGATCACTCCAGCCACTAGATGGTGCTCATGCCAACTGCTAGACAATAACATGTCTGTTGTTGGTAGTCAGCTTCTCAGTGAAGAGCAAGAGCAAGAGTGGTCATAGGGAGGAGGGAGCAGTGGTGTGCAGACATATTGATAAGAAAACAGAAAAGGCTAGTGTATGGTTTTCATGCACCACCTGCATAATCTGGTAGGTTAATGGCACAGTTATCATCTGTATAGATCACTGCTGCGACATCCGACCACGTATGTATTTAATGTTAAGCAGAGGGAATGCACCAATGACTAGAGATAAAGACTGCAGTCACCTATATAAAAAAATGCTAGATTATTATCTATTATTTATTAATAAAAATTATTGTTGAAAAAAAATAAAACAAAACAAAATGCTAGAATCTGAAGCTGTCACTAGATCCTTTCAGTAGTGGAGTGGCAATAGATCAACAAATGTGGGGGCACCTGATAGCTTCAACTCTGCCAGGGGTGGCTTAGATGTTAGCTTATTTAAAAAACACAGGATTTCTGGCAAACTAATATATTAAAGGAAACCTGAGAGTGCCTCCATTCAGCCGCAAGCAGTCCCGGTAACCTGGCTCAGTCACGCCAGATTACCGGGAGTGATTTCGGCTAAACGGAGGCACTCGGGAGGACGGTGAGGGACGCATCGGTGCTCATGAGGCTGGAGGATTCAAATCTTTTTATTGTGACATCTCAGGTACACTTAATTCAGTAAGGTTTCCTTTGTCATCAGAACCCAGAAATGTCTACCTCTAGCACATTTTTGGTCCTTTAAAAGTTATGCACTGCACAAGATTTAAACAACTCCTTGAGTCAGCTCATTGACTCACCTATGTGAAAAAGCTGCGAAAGACATCAAAATTACAGCTTCAACAGCAATCATTTTATTTTACAATATAATGTAATTAAAACACAAAAAGTAAAGTAAAAAACCATGGTCATCACTGATAATCGATATCCTATGCATATTAAAACTGCTTGCTATGAACACAGAGCTTACAGGATCTTAAACCTCATACACATATACAAGCTGTAGCTCTCAGAGATGCGGACTCTATCGTTCGGGTGACAGTTCCAGAGTTTTGTTTCAAAGATTTTATTTTACCAAGGAAAAAGTACATGTACTGCTGCGTTGGGAGTCCTGAGCACACAAACATGGTAATTTCAGTTTATTGAATGATAGAGTATAAGGTTGCTGCAGCTGTTCTATACAGGCAAGCCTACTATGAAGGGGAAAGGAAGGCTGACACTGCGGTGCATGACAGAGCAGCACACCCCAATCCAACGCGTTTCGTCAGGATGACTCATCAGGGGCCCCTAATGAATCATCTTGATGAAGCGCGTTGGACGGGGCTTGCAAGGCAGTGATGGGGAGACGCCAAGAATCCACAAAGATTACAAGATGCTTTTAAACTTTGCATATGCATTTTATCCCTGCATATAATACTTTTTACAATATATGCCTAAATAAACAATATTACGCTATAAAGGTGTTTCTGAAGTAGTGATGAGCAACGGATGAATTCCAAATAGGTTTTATTCGGAATTCATTCAGGTAATTAGCACACCTAAGCGGGGGGGCAAGAGGGTTATACTTACCCAGGAGACTTTTGGGTTAATCCGTCCCATGCTGCGCTCCAATTCACGGTCACGTGACTACCGCACTTCCTCCTTTCGGGTTGAAGGAGGAAGTGCGGTAGTCACGTGACCCCCCGCTCAGGGTTGCAAATTACCTGGATGAATTCCGAATAAAACCTATTCGTATCAGCAGAAGTGGACAAAGCATACAGTATCCGGCAAGACGTTCGGTCTGCTGATTACATGTTTTTGCTTCTAGTTTTTTTCTGAGAAGATCTGCAAGTGGCAAAGTCAAAGATCAGGAATATTCTGAGGAATGGACATCTGGTATGCGCCTGCCAAGTGGAACTGTGATCTGGTGAACAATTTATGACTGGTGAGCACTGTGCCACTACGTAAGATCGTTATAAATAGTTATTTTATTTGCATGACATTCAAATTATCTAAACATATGCATGGGTCCATCTTAAAACTACTCTGAGAAGAAGGAAATATTGGCTGAAATTGTATTGTCTGTTTAGAGAATACTTCACTTACAAAGGGATCATGAACACCCTAAGCATTAAAATGCATCATAAACCCTTTTTCATCTTCTGCTATGTTGATTCATTTTGGCTTTAAGCCAGAAGACATTTCCATATCACAGACTTGACTAATAAATAGACCAGCTGAATTAGCCAGAGAAGGAGGTAGAAGCGCGGGTTAATGTTCTTTCATCTCAGATCCTACAAGAACTCAGAAGAAGATACACAATATGGCAGAGATTGCCATCCCTGAGCTCTAGCACCATAAAGTAAATGCAGGGAAGCAGTGGCGTAGCAATAGGAAATGCAGAGGCAACGACCGCACCAGGGACCCTGGACCAGAGGGGCCCAGGATGAGCCCTACTTCAGCAGCTTTATTGGTGCAAAGCTGGTAATGATCACTTCTATATGTGCTTTGATTAGTTGTAAACATCTTCTCGCCAGCCTACACCTGACACTGCAGCTGTCCTTGGTAGGTTTTGGTACTCCATAGCAATTAGTTATAGTTATTTTTAAAGCGCTCAAAGGGCCCAATGTAAAACTCACACAAGGGTCCAGAGCTCCTAAGCTACGCTATTGCAGGGCAGACATCTGTTCAAACTGCATTTTGCCATGAAAAGCACAGAGAAATTATACATACATTTACCACCACAGTCAGATGTGCAGGCCTGATCCAAATACTACACGCTGCTTTTTTATAAATAATGATTTGTCGTATGACATGGATAAACATTTGGAATTGGTATTTAAGAGCCTGCAGAAAATGGTTAATAATCACAGACAATGAGAGAAAACGAAAAAAGTTTAGCTAGTTATGTGGCCTGTACAACTCTGTTAAGGGATATGGAGGCTGCCATATTTATTTACATTGAAAGTGAACCCAAAACCAACAAAAAGGTAAAAAAATAAATAAAAAAAACATTCCGGAAGTGCGACATTGAAACGCGTGTGCGGCCGGGCCACGCATGCGCAGTTCACACTCCAACTGTTGGAATTACCGGGCTGAATCCAGGTGGCATGGGAAACCGGTGAGGGATCGTTAAGCCTGAAGGGGGCTGGAGGAAACCCCAGGTATGTATAATTTTTTTTTTGTTTTAGGTGGTCTCTGGTTTAGATGAAAAACTATCTATAACAAGTAACTTGTCTATATATCTTATGTACAGTTTAGATGGTTTAAACAGCAAATCTGTCTGCATACTGCTTTAATAGAATATGATTATTTCTTCCTGTGATACAATGACAGCAGCCATGTTTGTAAACATTACACAGAGGCAGGCTTATCTGCACCATCAGCACTCAGACTGAAAAAAACGTAATTCCCCCCTCCTCCTCCCCTCTGAAATCTCTGGCTAGTAATACCTTCCCCTCCTCCTGCCCAGACTGAGCTCCCATGAGCCCTTGCTACTGCCAAGGTTCTCTGAAAACTGTGGGTGGGGCTTATTTAGTTTATAGGGAATTACAGTGTTAAAACAAAAACAAAAGTATTTGGGTTGAGGAATGCCCTATAAACTATAGGAAAGGAACAATTATGCAATGAGTAAAAGTTCATCTCGGATCCACTTTAAGCAATACAACTTGCCTGTCCATCCCGCCGTCCCGCCGTCACCGGCCGTCACTATGCCAACTGCGCAGGCAGAGGACTTTTAAAGCGGCAATTCTAATCGCTGTGAGATAAGGCAACCCTGGGCTGGGTCGGGGCCGCTAATGATAAATGGATTAGGTTAACAGAGCGTCTGTAAACAACAAGGGAGCCAGTGATCGTCTGCCCTGAGGTCTGATATTCACCTAAGGTAATTAACTTTTTTTCTATGATTCAGCTCGTAAAGGCCCATACACACGTCGGATTTTAGCGAACGA
This sequence comes from Hyperolius riggenbachi, assembly GCF_040937935.1. NCBI lineage: Eukaryota > Metazoa > Chordata > Amphibia > Anura > Hyperoliidae > Hyperolius > Hyperolius riggenbachi. The sequence continues at coordinate 496,747,561 of NC_090646.1, read as the reverse complement.
CCCGTCGTTTGAACGTTCCGTCGTTCGGACGTTTTTGCGTCAAATCCGACGTGTGTACAGACTATCGTTCGGGTGATAAGACTGGTTACCAACGATCCGCCCGGCGGATCGTTGGTAACCAGTCTTATCACCCGAACGATAGTCTGTACACACGTCGGATTTGACGCGAAAACGTCCGAACGACGGAACGTTCAAACGACGGGTCGTTCGCTAAAATCCGACGTGTGTATGGGCCTTAAGTCATTAAACAAACAAGAAACAATGAGAGACAGGTTGAGTTAAGTGCTTCAGAAAATAAAATAGCACAGTCTCCTACCCAAGTTGGGTCGGAGAGCTCAGAGAAGCTCTTTTGCATAGATAACAACCGAAGTTACTTAATTCTTCCTGTACTGGAAACAATGAGACACATCTGTGCTACTGTTTTGCTGTATTTCTGTACTACATACACAAAGCATTATATCAAGTTTATTTTCACTTCAGATTCCCTTTAACACACAGAATCTACGCTAATGTCAGTTTACTGTAATTTGTTCAAGTGAAACTCCCGAGAGACTGGTAAACTATTCTGAAGCGACTGTAGAGCTATAGGTACAAGCACACCAGCACCCAGAAGAGCCAGAGCAAAAACTAAAATTTGCCAAACTGCACATACTGTTGTCTAATCTGATTGTTAATGCACAGTGAGCGGAGTACAGAAGCTGTCATTTGTATGGCCTTTAGGAAATGCCAGATGTCAGGATGGCATGCCAACCCTAGTCATACCTGGAACAAGCATGCAGCCAGAGGCATGAGAACAGCTCATATCTGCAGAATCAATGTGGATCAGAAACTCTGAATGTATTACAGACAGATCAGCACAGCCAAAAGGTAAAGTCTAATGATTCTAAAGGTATTAAAGCAACCGTATCAGGGTCAAACTGATTATTTCCAACATGTCCGATCCGGTCCCGATCGATGAGGGGATTGATTTTGGGAAGTTAGAATGGGAAAATCAATCAGTTATCGATCAGGAGCAGTATGGACATGTACACACGATGCAACTTCCTGTCAGATTACCCATCAATCTGATAGGAAATTGCTGGCTCTGGGTTGGCGCTCCTCTCTTGCTAAAATCAATGTGCGCCCAGCTGATGTGTTCCAGGCGCACACGGATTATGACAAGAGGGGAGTGCCAGCGCAGAGCCGACCTCGCGTACAGCATCTGAGTAAGGATCAAATGGCCCCCTCACAGCATCAGTACTATGCCGCTGCTACACCGGAGAAGTTAGAAGAAACGGATGGGGACGCAGCCACAAGTGAGGTGCGGTAAGAGACCACACAACTCCCCATACACATAGCGTCTACCCCTATCCTAGAAGTAAACCTCCCCCCTCCCCCCAAAATAACTCCTAACAAATATTTTCCCCCAAAAAAGAATATAAGACAGTGTCTTATATTCAGGGAAAGACGGTAATGGCCCATACTCACGGGCTACTTTTGCTGCCTGTCGCTAGCACACGGTAGCGTGTGCGCTACAGTTCGTCGCCAGCTCGTCGCCAGGTCCCTCCGCATACACACGCGGAAGTGGGACTAGGGATGCGACGGAAGCTGTCGCCGACGTTCCTCCCCCCTGCCGGAAACTCAATGCTCCGGCTATTAGCATACACACGCGGACTAGCGACAGTTGCGGCGAAGTTGTGATTGACCGCCGCCAATTGCCTGGCGACAGCAGCGACGAGCGACGGTTCGCGGTGCGCGCCTCATACTCTCGGGCGACCTGTCGCCGCAACATGCGCGCGCCACGTGGTTGCGGCGACAATTGTAGCCCGTGAGTATGGACCATTAGTCTACAAACTACAGTTGCTGGGATTGGTCCATCAAGAAAGGTGCTGAAGAAAGAACTGGAGCATTTACCTATAAAATAAAAAACTGCCATGAAACAAGAATTCTGATTTGCTGCAAAAGGCTACTGCACCATTTTTGCTCCAGTTTTCTTTGCTCTAGGCTTGATATATCCCATCCTACTAATCACAGCTCATCAGAAATGAAATCATGAAGTGCAAACCCAGATCCAAATTGTAACCCTGAAATAACAGCTAAAAACACAAGTAAGGTTTCTTTATAAATTGATCTAATAAAGATCTCCATCCATGGAAAAGCTATATTGTATGTGATGTCTGAGTGATTAATGAGACTGCTCAGTACTCAGGATTGTAGCTGACATAATTATTACTGTGCACAGCAGTGGCAGCTGCATGTTTCTATGTCCCATTGCCCTCCTTTTCAGAGTGTGAAAGGGATTTGTTCAGGAGGCGGGCCTTGTGACTGAAAACACAGATTTTTTTTGTTTAATGTAACAACAAAAGAACAATAATTAAAACCTAAAGGAAGAGGCAAGTGGCGCAATTACATGGTGGAGACAACTGTAACCTCATATCTGCAGAATTGCCTCACCATCCCTCAAGGATACAACATGGTGATTTAGTTTTTCCTGCTCCAGGATTATATGAAGGCTGACAGGCACACAGGAAAGTAACATAACTAAGCAGTGATACATTGTAGGATAATAGTAACAAATTGCACAAGGCTGAAGATGTAGCCTTTTCGCAACTTGAACTGCAAACAATGTGGCCCTGCCCCTGATATACTGAAGCCCACCCTATACTATCTAGTAGGCTTTAGATCAAGCTAACTATAGATATCGGATGTTGATCATTTATCTGGGCATTACTTTGCACCACCCATTCCAATGTCATTTGATGAAAAATTGATTTGGCTGCTGCTTGCTTTGTATTGCTCTATGCAGTACAAAGCTACAGAAAGTACACGTAATGAGCATACATGCATTCATCAAGCTCCACAACTGCAGACAGCCTTGAAGCGAACCTGAACTCAGAACTTCCTCTCTGCTCTAAAAGATAAGCAGCAGCATAATAACTTTTAAAGAAAAACATTTCTTTGTTACAGCTTACAGAATCCTGCAATAAACCTGCAGTGTGTCTACTTCCTGCTTTCATGGAAGCAGACATTATTAACCTCTTGTGTTTACAAATTAGCTGGGTCTGCCAAATTTCTGGTTGACACAGCTAAGAGATCAAATCAAATTACATTTGTGATTACATAAAGATTAGGGGGAATTAGACAGGCTCTTCCCTCTAAAAAACACACGGTGCATTTTGCTCAGTTTTCCTCCATGTCCTGTGCAAGAGTTCAGGTCCACATTAATACACACAGGCATACACAAACTATGTATTCTTGCCTTCATTTAGGAGGGATTTTTATTTTTAACAAAGATTTACAGTAATACAAAAAGCCTCCTATATCATAGTATACAGTTGGCTTAGTAACATTTTGGGTGTGACAGATTGATATGGTCAGTGAGATGCAAAGTTGATGCTGGATTATGCAAATTTTGTATGAAAACTTATGCAGCTTGTAAATGGACCAAACGAAACTCACCTTGGTGGGATTTTACTGGTCCATCTTCAGGATGCTCACATTTGCATAAATCTGGAACTCAACTTGGAATTATTTGCACCTTCTTGACCATCCTTAGTGACAAACGCCCCCCCCCCCCCCCCCTGCCATGAGAACCTCTGTTAGAACTCTTTCACAAGGGAGCCTGAACTGCCCACTTGTTGGGCTTCCTGGCTGTCTGCCACAAGTGCCTCACGGCTGCAGCACGTGCAAACCCATGTGTGCCATTGTTTGATGCAAGGTGGTGTTAGTCAGTGGCAAAAAAAGAAGCACTTAGCCGTGCTCAGCTGTGACTGCCCTGCTCAGCTGTGACTCCATAGAATGCCATCCCTCCACCGTTTCTGCCGGGCACAGCTGACAGGCAGTTAATTCACCACCTTCAGCCTCCCGTGTGAATCATGCCTTATGATAGTTTGAAGAGTCAACCCTTTGGTCAGAGACTGATAAAACTCACTATAAAAAGTGTTTTCTACGGCCCGGTTCACACTGGCAGTAAAAAAAAAATCAGTTTGCGGATCAGAACGGAACTGATCCGAATGGATCCAAATTTAACCTATGGATCCGTTCACATCCGTCTGTTCAAACGGATCAGTTTCGCACAATCCGCTGGACAAGTTTCCTGCAGCACCAATTTTTCCGAACTGCTGAGCCCAGCGGAAAAAAAATGGAAGCTGAAGAACTGCATTGGGGGAAAAGAGAAAACCGAACGTTTCTTCAGTGGCAAAATCTACTTTGGGCTTGGGGGTCTGGGGAGGATGTGGGGAAACGATACGGAAGCAGCGGAACGGAAACTGAGTGAAAATGGATCCGATCGACCGGTGATCAGATCTGTTTTCACGGATTCGTTTGCTACTGTAATGCAAGTGTGAACCGGGCCAAAACCTTCCTGTATGCAGCACGAGAGACTTCCTAAGATCAACACAGGACTCTAGGCACAGCTACAAGCAGCCTAGAATACTAATTACAAAACCACCACCTGCTGATTAAGATTTTAAATTAAATATTTTGAAATGACGTCATTTGAGGGGTTAAAAATATTAAAAGTAAAAAAAATAAAAAAAAAATGGAAAAGACGGGCATTACATACTTTAGCAAAATGACCTTTCACAGCTGCATTACCCTAAGAATGGTCCTCTGTCAGAGCAGTGAAAGAGTACACCCACACCATAAAACCACAGGCTGGAACACAGTAAGGAGGATAAAAACTAAACATGTTACAAAAAAAGCTTCCTACAATGGCATGAGTCGGCAAACGCTTCTTAAAGACTTCAGTGTGAGAACTATTTAGAAGCATCAAAAATATGCAAAGTTACAAGTTCAAAACGGTAATGTATATTTGCATTAAAAAGGATACCAGAGCCAAACATTATACTAAAAATGGTGGAAGCGGGCATGAATTAGGTGCAGTCCACATGCCCACTGCTCCCCCCGTTCCTCTGTCTCCCTCCTATATATTGCAATTCCTCAGTGGCAGCCGATTCCAGATCGCCGGTGTGGGGCAGTAGTACGCAGGTGCGTGGCCATGAGCACTCTGCGCGTGTTCAATGACATCACAATGTTTGCAGTAACCTAAGCTTTCAATCTCTGCCCACCTACACTAGTGCTGGCTCTATCAGTGTGGTCAGTTGTGTGACATTAGTGACCTAGTTATCTATGTATTAGTTGTATCCTTTCATTGTTTATGCAACTGTATAATACTATGTATATTCTTTTATACAGTGCCACAGAATATGTTGCGGCTATATAAATTCAAAATATTAATAAACTAAATTGTGTATATTTTTGTGCTGAATGTATGCTTCCCTATTATGCAGTCACTTGCCAAATGCTGCAAGAAGAATCATTCAGTGCAAAGTAAGAAAGTGACAAAAGCAAAAACTAATTTGGGATAAGTCCATCTATTTTGTGTCACAGAAATACATGCAATACACCACGGAAAGTCCTTTGAACAGACCCTTAATGGGTTAATAATAAACAGCAGCCCACAGATAAACAGATGAACAGATGAACAAGAGCAAAAAACACATGAGTAGGTAGACCCTTCGCACTCTCTCTGCATTACTAGGCTTAGCACATTACAGAAGGGTCACTCAACAGGAAGGCGCAGTAACCAGACACTTCCTATCATTAAATTCTCACTGTAGGAACTGATAAAATATGCAAAAATGACTATTAAGAGGACAGAGCTAGGTCCACTCCTCCTCCTCTGTCAGGCTGTTTTATTAGCAGGAGTTTTTCTTATAGTTCATACTAGTTCTTCATGCAAGTTTGGAGTTTGCATCACAGGTGCTATTGGTGATGAATAATGAGGAGAGTTTGTTCTCTGCACTAAATTAACTGTTCATATTTTTAGAGAACCGGTTACAATTTGAAACCCAGATATTCATTTTACTGCCTTGATCTAGAGGACTCTAGATATCCAAACCAGTAACATGGCATCACTTCTCACTATAAGCAGTCATGTATTGTTGACTGGAATCTAAAGAGCAGCGACACACTGAGGATTCATCACTGTGGACTTCTAACCTGTATTAGAAGTTGAATGATTTTTGTACTAAATTCATAGCCCTGCAAGAGTTGTGGAATCAAAGTCAAGGAGTCCGAGCAATTTGTGTATCTGGAGTTGAAGGTTTCATGAACTGCAGAGTTGGATGATTTTTGAACCGACTTCACAGCCCTGAGGCTCTCCAATCAGATTCAGTCAGAGAAAGTTCTTGCTATTCAAAATACTGAGACTAGATTGCCCTGTGAAGTAATAGGGTACTGTATGCCGAGCACTGGTTATGTCAAACAAAATGTACCCAAGTGGCAGCTCAGGTCTAAAAATCACATACTTACCTAAGAGAGAAAAGCCTCTAGACCATGTGGCTTCCCACAGCGTTGCTCATGGACCCCACCCCAAAGATTACCAACAAGGACTTGTTGGAAATTTGATCGGTGCCTAACTCCTCTTCAAGAACGAGTGTGGCTGTACTCCACCTGCGCAAATATGGCCACGCCTGCACATGAAGCTAGAGACACTCTGATACGAGCAGCTCTGTGCTACTGCGCAGGCGTGGCTGCAGCACAGCCATGCTCTTAAACAAGGAGCATGGCCCTGATGTTCCGTAGGATCCTGGGTAGCGGCAGAAGACCGGAGGACAGCGTGGGAATCCTCTGGATTTTTGTGATTATGATTTATGTGGTTTTTCACCTGAATTCAGCTCAGGCTTGCTTTAAGTATATTCACTACTAAGCTATTTACATTTGATTTTTGTTGTCTGGTATTTATTGTAAGCCATCATCTCTAGTAAACATCTAGTGCAAGTACAGGTGTCTTTTTTTTCTTTTTTTAGCAGTCCACTGTGTAGGATACCACAGGCCTAACCACTGTTTATTTGTTGTAGTTCCCACAATGATAAGCCTCTCCCTCATCCTCCCCATCTCCACAGAGTGGAACAGGGTGCTCATCAAACAGTCAAGCAGTGTGTCTGTACTGCAATTATTTCTAAACCATTATTGCTTCAGGTGAGAACAACAGAGCATGTGTGCAAGGCTGTAGGCTATGCTGAAGCAGATGTCTCAAAACAATGTTTAATATTCCTCTGTGAACCCTACGGACTGCTGCATAAGCATCTGCATCAGTGAATCATGGAAATGAATGGCAAGGTTTCAGAAAGGTATTCGTGTTCAGCATTAGTAAGAGTATATTTACAAGCCATCAGGTGCAACGTTTTGTGGAAACCTACAAGGCTTAGATGTTGTAACTGAAGTGAATAGAAGTGGCCTCCAAACTGCTTCAAAAGTGTTAATTTTGCATTCTACAGGTGGTTATAAAGCGTTCTGCTAGCATTCTGAAGGACAACAAATAAAGGAAATTCCTGAAGTAAAAAAATGGGCTGCTGGGGGCATTTGGTGAATATAAAAGCTTACTGAATAACATTACACACATTAAAACAAATATTGCGCTGTTAATCTAGCGTGCGTACATAGTTCAAAGTATAAGACTGAAAAGATCAACTTTTAATAACAAAAGTCATAAAATCAGAGTATGGGAATATGGGAATATACTTCTATTGCATTTTACATGGTATCACCTGTAGGGAACAGAGATGCCATTTCTGGCAGTGATAAATGTTACAGCTTCACAGTTTCCCACTGGTATGGCAGCAACTTGCACACTGTATAGGAAACAAACAGACCCAAATGACCCAAACTACAAATAACATATTCCACAACCTCTATTCCAAGTATGTTAATATGCAATTTCACAGAATATTCACACTCATGAGTGTAAATGCTATCATTTCTCTTTGCAACAGTGATGTCATGTGACGGTCACTGCTCCTTGTTGTACCCTTCATTCAGCCACTCAGCAACCTTCCTCATGAAGATGCAGAAGGACGGCATGGTTGAGCTGCCACGCAACTCTTTCTCATAACAAGGGAATGGAGGGATGTTGTGTTATGTGCACAATGTAAACAAAGAGTCTGCACACCACAGGCTTGAAAACCTTTATTGCCACATAAAAACTCTACGTTTGAAGACTGACGTATGCTGCCTCTTCATTTACCTTGTGCAACTATTAGTGAGCAGAGCCGTGTCTCTGTGAGCATTGGTACTAGCTATTTTGCACAAAGCTAAGTGTTGCAGATTGGGACTACAATTCAAATTTTGTAAGGTTGTGATATAAATACAAGGTTCCTTAAAGACTGCAAAGGTGACCCTGCCCATCTCCAGATGAAATCAGTGAGAAGCTATCATGTCATGTGTCCAAGCCACTGTCATGTGACTTCTGCACAAGAGAAAAAGAATGCTACCATCACTAAGGCACCATTTACACTTAAAGAGGAACTCCAGCCTAAACAAACATACTGTCATTAAGGTACATTAGTTATGTTAATTAAAATAGATAGGTAATATAATCTCTTACCCACCTTGTTTTAAAAGAACAGGCAAATGTTTGATTTCATGATGGCAGCCATCTTTTTGGTTGAAAGGAGGTGACAGGGAGCATGAGACACAGTTCCAACTGTCTTGTGCCCTGAGCACCTCTCCCAGTTGCTAGGTAATGTGAACAACAACATAGGAAATCCCATCATGCTCTGCACAGCATCAGAGAAAAAAAGCCTGGACTTTTTTTCTTTGATGGGTGGAGCTTAGGTAAAAATGATGCTTTGGTAAGAAAAACAAAGTTCTGATGTTGTGAAACTGTTAAAGAAACACCAAGCCTTTTCAGTTCTGCTGAGTAGATTTTTAGTCTGGAGGTTCACTTTAATCAGTTAATACAGATTTTTTTTCTTCTCCATAGCAGTGCATTGTGAAAAATCTTTCAGTTAAAACACGTATAGTGTGAACTGTGCCATAGGAAAACATGGGCATTACTTTGAAAATCAGTTGTCCTTTCAGTTGGAATTGAGAGCAACTGATTAAGTGTAAATGGGGCCTAAGGGGGATATATTACACTGTCTTAGGGCTTATTCACACTACACAACATGGTGCATTAATGCGCAGATATCGGCGGCCACAACACAACAGAACCTCAAGGGAAAATGCGTATACTGTGCGATAAAATGTTCCCGGCCACGTTAAATCGCAACATGCGGGTACGTTACCATGCTGATCCCCCACTGTGTGCAGTGCTATCAGTCATGATGCATGAATAAGTATTATTTGGGAGGTGTTAGTAAGGCCTCGTTCACATCAGGGCCGTTTCTGTGCGCTTTCCACAGCGCACTGCCCTGTGCGATCAGCAAGGTATTCATTTTTCCATGTAACTAAATGTAGCTGGTTCACATCTATGCGCTGCGCTGAGCAGCGTTACAGAAACGTAGTGTTGCATGCATTTCTGTGCGCTGAGCTGGAAAGCGCACAGCAATGCAAGTGAATGGGTCCGCTTTTTTAGCGCATAGAAGCGCGTACAAGCGCATAGAAGCGCATGCGTTTTTTACCCCTAATTGGAGAAAAAAATACATTTACATACAAAAACAAAGTTTTATTGACAACTGCTGCTGCTACAGTAAGCAAAACGTGCTTTAAAGAAGCGCAGCGCAACGCATAGAAACGCGGACTAAAGCGCGCACAAGCGCATGCGGTTTTTACCCTGCGCTTTAACACGTTTTTCAGCGCAGCAGATGTGAACGAGGCCTAAGGCAGTGGTGGCAAACTCTCATGCTGGGAATACACGTTACGTTTTTCGCGTTCAATGCTGGGCGTGATTAGCCATTCGATTTTCTACTCGATTCTTTTATCTTCCACTCGTTTTTCTTATCTTTTTGCCATTCACTTCTATGAGAAATCGAGCGGAACCAAATCTAGCGGAAAATCGGACATGTCGGAATTTTATCATCGAAGGCATCCATCGAAACGATTTTCCGCAAAAAAAGTAACATCAGGCAGCAATGAGTTTTCAATTATATCTAATGGTAGTAGAGACTATTGCAGTGTCTAGTGAATGTGTGAATATGAAGGAAAGTATGCAGAGATAAAAACTTGTTGCTATCATAATATCCACTTCCTATTCGCTGGATGTAGCTTTGGAATGACTCATAACCACATCACATATTGTGTTAAGGTAGCAAGGTCATAGACCAAAAGGAGGAAAAAGAAAAGCTTTATATATGTGACTCAGATTAAGGCTAAGGGCAGCACGGTGGTGTAGTGGTTAGCTCTCTCGCCTTGCAGCGCTGGGTCCCTGGTTCGAATCCCCAGCCAGGGCACTATCTGCAAAGAGTTTGTATGTTCTCTCCGTGTCTGCGTGGGTTTCCTCTGGGCACTCCGGTTTCCTCCCACATTCCAAAAACATACGGATAAGTTAATTGGCTCCCCCTAAAATTGGCCCTAGACTACAGTACTTACACTACATAATATAGACATATGGCAATAGTAGGAATTAGATTGTGAGCTCCTTTGAGGGACAGTTAGTGATAAGATATATATATATATATATACACACTGTACAGCGCTGCGTAATATGTTGGCGCTATATAAATACTAAATAATAATCATAATAATAAAGGCTACTTACACACCAGGACATTGCGTTTAGGGGACGTTATAGGGCACATAACGTGCCCCTAACGCAACGTCTGGTGCTCTCTGATGTGGACGTCAGAGTGAGCCGTGTTGTGCAGCTCACTCTGGCGTCCGTGATGCGTATTCTTGGACGCATGCAGCATCACGTGGTCGAGCCTGGCCAATCGCCGCACAGAACAGCTGCTCCAGGAAGTAAACACTGAACGTCACACTGTGCAGTGAATATTAATTAGCCATGCGCCTGGCCGCTCTCCACTCCTCCCAATACTAGTGAGCATGTGCAAGCAGTATAACGCACAGCAAGCAGCACTCTCAACGGATGTGCTGCGTTACAATGTAACGCAACGTGGGCACTGTGAACAGCCCATTGATTTTTTCATTACTGTGCGGTGGGGCTGCGCTACAGGCTGCACTAACGTGCGCCTTACTGTGAAAGCAACCTAAAGCAACATTTTATAAGTGAGCATGGTAAACCGCAAGTGAAACAATAATTTTGTGAAGTCAAGATGTACAACCTCTTATTTTCTTATGTTGTTAAATCATTACTCTGCTTTAATTAATCAAATCGATTTTGTGTAAGAGCAGTTTAATTTTATTAAAAATATATTTCTAATCTTGGCA